>NC_079190.1:6732791-7032791 GCF_029499605.1 Hyla sarda
GGGCATAACTATACTGTGAGGGTACAGAAGGGCATAACTATATTGTGAGGGTACAGAAGGGCATAACTATATTGTGAGGGTACAGAAGGTCATAACTATACTGTGAGGGTACAGAAGGGCATAACTATACTGTGAGGGTACAGAAGGTCATAACTATATTGTGAGGGTACAGAAGGGCATAACTATATTGTGAGGGTACAGAAGGTCATAACTATACTGTGAGGGTACAGAAGGGCATAACTATACTGTGAGGGTACAGAAGGTCATAACTATATTGTGAGGGTACAGAAGGGCATAACTATACTGTGAGGGTACAGAAGGGTCATAACTATACTGTGAGGATACAGAAGGGCATAACTATATTGTGAGGGTACAGAAGGGCATAACTATATTGTGAGGGTACAGAAGGGACATAACTATACTGTGAGGGTACAGAAGGGTCATAACTATACTGTGAGGGTACAGAAGGGCATAACTATACTGTGAGGGTACAGAAGGGACATAACTATACTGTGAGGGTACAGAAGGGCATAACTATACTGTGAGGGTACAGAAGGTCATAACTATACTGTGAGGGTACAGAATGGTCATAACTATATTGTGAGGGTACAGAAGGGACATAACTATACTGTGAGGGTACAGAAGGGCATAACTATACTGTGAGGGTACAGAAGGGCATAACTATACTGTGAGGGTACAGAATGGTCATAACTATATTGTGAGGGTACAGAAGGGACATAACTATACTGTGAGGGTACAGAAGGACATAACTATACTGTGAGGGTACAGAAGGGGTATAACTATACTGTGAGGGTACAGAAGGTCATAACTATATTGTGAGGGTACAGAAGGGCATAACTATATTGTGAGGGTACAGAAGGGACATAACTATGCTGTGAGGGTACAGAAGGGCATAACTATACTGTGAGGGTACAGAAGGGCATAACTATACTGTGAGGGTACAGAAGGGTCATAACTATACTGTGAGGGTACAGAAGGGCATAACTATACTGTGAGGGTACAGAAGGGTCATAACTATACTGTGAGGGTACAGAAGGGGAATGACTATACTGTGAGGGTACAGAAGGGCATAACTATACTGTGAGGGTACAGAAGGTCATAACTATACTGTGAGGGTACAGAAGGGCATAACTATACTGTGAGGGTACAGAAGGTCATAACTATACTGTGAGGGCACAGAAGGTCATAACTATACTGTGAGGGTACAGAAGGGCATAACTATACTGTGAGGGTACAGAAGGACATAACTATACTGTGAGGGTACAGAAGGGTCATAACTATACTGTGAGGGTACAGAAGGGTCATAACTATACTGTGAGGGTACAGAAGGGTCATAACTATACTGTGAGGGTACAGAAGGGCATAACTATACTGTGAGGGTACAGAAGGGTCATAACTATACTGTGAGGGTACAGAAGGTCATAACTATACTGTGAGGGTACAGAAGGGCATAACTATATTGTGAGGGTACAGAAGGTCATAACTATATTGTGAGGGTACAGAAGGGCATAACTATATTGTGAGGGTACAGAAGGGTCATGACTATACTGTGAGGGTACAGAAGGGTCATAACTATACTGTGAGGGTACAGAAGGGACATAACTATACTGTGATGGTACAGAAGGGTCATAACTATACTGTGAGGGTACAGAAGGGTCATAACTATACTGTGAGGGTACAGAAGGTCATAACTATACTGTGAGGGTACAGAAGGACATAACTATACTGTGAGGGTACAGAAGGGCATAACTATACTGTGAGGGTACAGAAGGACATAACTATACTGTGAGGGTACAGAAGGGTCATAACTATACTGTGAGGGTACAGAAGGACATAACTATACTGTGAGGGCACAGAAGGGTCATAACTATACTGTGAGGGTACAGAAGGGTCATAACTATACTGTGAGGGTACAGAAGGGTCATAACTATACTGTGAGGGTACAGAAGGTCATAACTATACTGTAAGGGTACAGAAGGGCATAACTATACTGTGAGGGTACAGAGGGTCATAACTATATTGTGAGGGTACAGAGGGTCATAACTATACTATGAGGATACAGAAGGGCATAACTATACTGTGAGGGTACAGAAGGGTCATAACTATATTGTGAGGGTACAGAAGGGCATAACTATACTGTGAGGGTACAGAAGGGTCATAACTATACTGTGAGGGTACAGAAGGGTCATAACTATATTGTGAGGGTACAGAAGGGCATAACTATACTGTGAGGGTACAGAAGGGTCATAACTATACTGTGAGGGTACAGAAGGGTCATAACTATACTGTGAGGGTACAGAAGGGTCATAACTATATTGTGAGGGTACAGAAGGGCATAACTATACTGTGAGGGTACAGAAGGGCATAACTATACTGTGAGGGTACAGAAGGGACATAACTATACTGTGAGGATACAGAAGGGTCATAACTATACTGTGAGGATACAGAAGGGCATATCTATACTGTGAGGGTACAGAAGGGCATAACTATACTGTGAGGGTACAGAAGGGGAATGACTATACTGTGAGGGTACAGAAGGGCATAACTATACTGTGAGGGTACAGAATGGCATAACTATACTGTGAGGGTACAGAAGGGTCATAACTATACTGTGAGGGTACAGAGGGGCATAACTATACTGTGAGGGTACAGAGGGTCATAACTATACTGTGAGGGTACAGAAGGACATAACTATACTGTGAGGGTACAGAAGGGTCATAACTATACTGTGAGGGTACAGAAGGTCATAACTATATTGTGAGGGTACAGAAGGGTCATAACTATACTGTGAGGGCACAGAAAGATCATAACTATACTGTGAGGGTACAGAAGGGTCATAACTATACTGTGAGGGTACAGAAGGTCATAACTATACTGTGAGGGTACAGAAGGGCATAACTATACTGTGAGGGCACAGAAGGGACATAACTATACTGTGAGGGTACAGAAGGGTCATAACTATACTGTGAGGGTACAGAGGGTCATAACTATACTGTGAGGGTACAGAAGGGTCATAACTATATTGTGAGGGTACAGAAGGTCACAACTATACTGTGAGGGTACAGAAGGGCATAACTATACTGTGAGGGTACAGAAGGACATAACTATACTGTGAGGGTACAGAAGGGTCATAACTATACTGTGAGGGTACAGAGGGGCATAACTATACTGTGAGGGTACAGAAGGTCATAACTATACTGTGAGGGTACAGAAGGACATAACTATACTGTGAGGGCACAGAAGGGTCATAACTATACTGTGAGGGTACAGAAGGTCATAACTATACTGTGAGGGTACAGAAGGGCATAACTATACTGTGAGGGTACAGAAGGACATAACTATACTGTGAGGGCACAGAAGGGACATAACTACACTGTGAGGGTACAGAAGGACATAACTATACCGTGAGGGTACAGAAGGGACATAACTATACCGTGAGGGTACAGAAGGACATAACTATACTGTGAGGGTACAGAGGGTCATAACTATATTGTGAGGGTACAGAAGGGTCATAACTATACTGTGAGGGTACTTAAGGTCATAACTATACTGTGAGGGTACAGAAGGTCATAACTATACTGTGAGGGTACAGAAGGGTCATAACTATACTGTGAGGGTACAGAAGGACATAACTATACTGTGAGGGTACAGAAGGGTCATAACTATACTGTGAGGATACAGAAGGGCATAACTATACTGTGAGGGCACAGAAGGGTCATAACTATACTGTGAGGGTACAGAAGGGTCATAACTATACTGTGAGGGTACAGAAGGGCATAACTATACTGTGAGGGTACAGAAGGGTCATAACTATACTGTGAGGGTACAGAAGGGCATAACTATACTGTGAGGGTACAGAAGGGTCATAACTATACTGTGAGGGTACAGAAGGGTCATAACTATACTGTGAGGGTACAGAAGGGCATAACTATACTGTGAGGGTACAGAAGGGTCATAACTATACTGTGAGGGTACAGAAGGGTCATAACTATACTGTGAGGATACAGAAGGGCATAACTATACTGTGAGGGTACAGAAGGGTCATAACTATACTGTGAGGGTACAGAAGGGCATAACTATACTGTGAGGGTACAGAAGGGGAATGACTATACTGTGAGGGTACAGAAGGGGAATGACTATACTGTGAGGGTACAGAAGGACACAACTATACTGTGAGGGTACAGAATGGCATAACTATACTGTGAGGGTACAGAAGGGCATAACTATACTGTGAGGGTACAGAAGGGGCATAACTATACTGTGAGGGTACAGAGGGGCATAACTATACTGTGAGGGTACAGAATGGTCATAACTATACTGTGAGGGTACAGAAGGGTCATAACTATACTGTGAGGGTACAGAGGGTCATAACTATACTGTGAGGGTACAGAAGGGGAATGACTATACTGTGAGGGTACAGAAGTGCATAACTATATTGTCAGGGTACAGAAGGGCATAACTATACTGTGAGGGTACAGAAGGGCATAACTATACTGTGAGGGTACAGAAGGGCATAACTATACTGTGAGGGTACAGAAGGACATAACTATACTGTGAGGGTACAGAAGGGCATAACTATACTGTGAGGGTACAGAGGGTCATAACTATACTGTGAGGGTACAGAAGGGTCATAACTATACTGTGAGGGTACAGAAGGGCATAACTATACTGTGAGGGTACAGAAGGGACATAACTATACTGTGAGGGTACAGAAGGGCATAACTATACTGTGAGGGTACAGAAGGGGAATGACTATACTGTGAGGGTACAGAGGGTCATAACTATACTGTGAGGGTACAGAAGTGCATAACTATACTGTGAGGGTACAGAAGGGCATAACTATACTGTGAGGGTACAGAAGGGCATAACTATACTGTGAGGGTACAGAGGGTCATTACTATACTGTGAGGGTACAGAAGGGCATAACTATACTGTGAGGGTACAGAGGGTCATAACTATACTGTGAGGGTACAGAAGGGTCATAACTATACTGTGAGGGTACAGAAGTGCATAACTAAATTGTGAGGGTACAGAAGGGCATAACTATACTGTGAGGGTACAGAGGGTCATTACTATACTGTGAGGGTACAGAAGGGTCATAACTATACTGTGAGGGTACAGAAGGGTCATAACTATACTGTGAGGGTACAGAAGGGCATAACTATACTGTGAGGGTACAGAGGGTCATTACTATACTGTGAGGGTACAGAAGTGCATAACTATACTGTGAGGGTACAGAAGGGCATAACTATACTGTGAGGGTACAGAGGGTCATTACTATACTGTGAGGGTACAGAAGGGCCATAACTATACTGTGACGGTACAGAAGGGAATAACTATATTGTGAGGGCACAGAAGGGCATAACTATACTGTGAGGGTACAGAAGGGCATAACTATACTGTGAGGGTACAGAAGGGCATAACTATACTGTGAGGGTACAGAAGGGACATAACTATACTGTGAGGGTACAGAAGGGCATAACTATGCTGTGAGGGTACAGAAGGGCATAACTATACTGTGAGGGTACAGAAGGGCATAACTATACTGTGAGGGTACAGAAGGGCATAACTATACTGTGAGGGCACAGAAGGGCATAACTATGCTGTGAGGGTACAGAAGGAGCATAACTATACTGTGAGGGTACAGAAGGGGCATAATTATACTGTGAGGGTACAGAAGGGCATAACTATACTGTGAGGATACAGAAGGGCATAACTATACTGTGAGGGTACAGAGGGTCATAACTATACTGTGAGGGTACAGAAGGGTCATAACTATACTGTGAGGGTACAGAAGGTCATAACTATACTGTGAGGGTACAGAAGGTCATAACTATACTGTGAGGATACAGAAGGGCATAACTATACTGTGAGGATACAGAAGGGCATAACTATACTGTGAGGGTACAGAAGGGACATAACTATACTGTGAGGGTACAGAAGGGACATAACTATACTGTGAGGGTACAGAGGGTCATAACTATACTGTGAGGGTACAGAAGGGTCATAACTATACTGTGAGGGTACAGAAGGGCATAACTATACTGTGAGGGTACAGAAGGGCATAACTATACTGTGAGGATACAGAAGGGCATAACTATACTGTGAGGGTACAGAAGGTCATAACTATACTGTGAGGGTACAGAAGGGTCATAACTATACTGTGAGGGTACAGAAGGGCATAACTATACTGTGAGGGTACAGAAGGGCATAACTATACTGTGAGGATACAGAAGGGCATAATTATACTGTGAGGGTACAGAGGGTCATAACTATACTGTGAGGGTACAGAAGGGTCATAACTATACTGTGAGGGTACAGAAGGTCATAACTATACTGTGAGGGTACAGAAGGGCATAACTATACTGTGAGGATACAGAAGGGTCATAACTATACTGTGAGGGTACAGAAGGTCATAACTATACTGTGAGGGTACAGAGGGTCATTACTATACTGTGAGGGTACAGAAGGGCATAACTATACTGTGAGGGTACAGAGGGTCATAACTATACTGTGAGGGTACAGAAGGTCATAACTATGCTGTGAGGGTACAGAAGGTCATAACTATGCTGTGAGGGTACAGAAGGGGCTTAATTATACTGTGAGGGCACAGAAGGGGCATACCTATACTGTGAGGGCACAGAAGGGGCAAAACTATACTGTGAGGGTACAAAAGGGGATAGCTATTCTGTTAAGTCTCTAAGGGCTATAATTGGAGTCTCACTACACGGGCCTCTTCTAGTTATCCTTTGCCAGTACACTGGGTCATAAATGTCACTCCGGACTATACACAGACACTAACACATTTGCGATGATCTCTTATAATCTCCAGTGACTCCATGGAGGGCCTTTTGGTTCAGGACCCATCTCAAATGTCACCATATCTTGTCCTCAGCAGCATCCCGGCCTCACACTGTCTATGTCAATCACTTTTGTGGCCTTACCTCTCTCGCGGCCGACCAGAGTGCTCCTTGGTGCCTGCCTAGGCCCAGATCTCCAACCAATCTCACTCACACTCATATATAAGGAACCTCCATCCCGGCTAGGGTTGCCACCTTTCCCTCAGAAAAATACCGGTCATGGGTGTGGCTATGTGGGGGTGGAGCTACAAAAGGGGAGGGGCCAGATTGCACAGGGGCTGAGGGATCAGGGGTTTAAGAAATGGCATGGGGGATGGGAGGGGGGTTTAAGAAATGGCATAGGGGATTGGAGGGATACAATATATATGCGGGGGGGGAATTTTTCTATATCGCACAAAAAAATTTACATTTAGAGAATACCTACCAAAACCCTATTTATGCCGGCGGCGGCGGTAGTGGTGGTGCGCGACAGCAACGCTGGCTCTCCGTGATGACGAGTGACGTCCCCCTGCGCAACGTCAGATAAACAGGCTAATCAGACAGTATCACACATGACAGATTTAGATGCACAGGCTCAGCAGACAGTATCCCACATAACAGGATTAGATACACAGGCTCAGCAGACAGTATCACACATGACAGATTTAGATGCACAGGCTCAGCTCACAGTATCACACATGACAGATTTGGATATACAGGCTCAGCTCACAGTATCACACATGACAGAATTAGATACACAGGCTCAGCAGACAGTATCGCACATGACAGGATTAGATACAGAGCGCAGCAGATAGTTTCACATATTAAAACATTAAATCAGTGTTTCCCAACCAGGGTGCCTCCAGCTATTGCAAAACTACAACTCCCAGCATGCCTGGACAGCCAAAGGCTGTCTGGGCATGCTGGGAGTAATAGTTTTGCAACAGCTGGAGGCACCTAGGTTGGGAAACACTGCATTAAATACACAATTTTGCAGAGAGGTCTCACCAGTCTCTTGTCTTCACTTTCTCCTTTCCCCGGGCGGCTCCAGGATAAGGAATGTCCGGGGTTGAGGAGGAATGGGGGGGGGCAATTATTTATCCCATGGGGCCACATGAGAAACTAAAAATATTGTGGAGGGTCGGGTAGTTTTTCCCCAGATTAGGCAGCATAGTTGTCCCCCAGATTAGGAGCATAGTTGTCCCCCAGATTAGGCAGCATAGTTGTCCCCCAGATTAGGAGCATTGTTGTCCCCCAGATTAGGCAGCATAGTTGTCCCCCAGATTAGGAGCATAGTTGTCCCCCAGATTAGGAGCATAGTTGTCCCCCAGATTAGGAGCATAGTTGTCCCCCAGATTAGGAGCATAGTTGTCCCCCAGATTAGGAGCATAGTTGTCCCCCAGATTAGGAGCATAGTTGTCCCCCAGATTAGGCAGCATAGTTGTCCCCCAGATTAGGAGCATTGTTGTCCCCCAGATTAGGCAGCATAGTTGTCCCCCAGATTAGGAGCATAGTTGTCCCCCAGATTAGGAGCATAGTTGTCCCCCAGATTAGGAGCATAGTTGTCCCCCAGATTAGGAGCATAGTTGTCCCCCAGATTAGGAGCATAGTTGTCCCCCAGATTAGGAGCATAGTTGTCCCCCAGATTAGGAGCATAGTTGTCCCCCAGATTAGGCAGTATAGTTGTCCCCCAGATTAGGAGCATAGTTGTCCCCCAGATTAGGAGCATAGTTGTCCCCCAGATTAGGAGCATAGTTGTCCCCCAGATTAGGCTGCATAGTTGTCCCCCAGATTAGGAAGCATAGTTGTCCCCCAGATTAGGCAGCATAGTTGTCCCCCAGATTAGGAAGCATAGTTGTCCCCCAGATTAGGAGCATAGTTGTCCCCCAGATTAGGAGCATAGTTGTCCCCCAGATTAGGAGCATAGTTGTCCCCCAGATTAGGAGCATAGTTGTCCCCCAGATTAGGAGCATAGTTGTACCCCAGTTGTCCCCCAGATTAGGCAGCATAGTTGTCCCCCAGATTAGGAGCATAGTTGTACCCCAGTTGTCCCCCAGATTAGGAGCATAGTTGTCCCCCAGATTAGGAGCATAGTTGTACCCCAGTTGTCCCCCAGATTAGGAGCATAGTTGTCCCCCAGATTAGGAGCATAGTTGTACCCCAGTTGTCCCCCAGATTAGGCAGCATAGTTGTCCCCCAGATTAGGCAGTTTACCCCCCCCCCCCTACACACACACACACACATATATATACACAGACACATAGAGACACATACACAGACACATGTATACACACACACATATATACACACACACATATATACACACACACATGTATACACAGACACATGTATACACACACACATATATACACAGACACATGTATACACAGACACATATATACACACACACATATATACACACACACATATATACACACAGACACATGTATACACAGACACATGTATACACAGACACATGTATACACACACACATATATACACACACACATATATACACAGACACATGTATACACAGACACATATATACACACACACATATATACACACACACATATATACACACAGACACATGCATACACAGACACATGTATACACAGACACATGTATACACAGACACATATATACACACACACATATATACACACACACATATATACACACAGACACATGTATACACAGACACATGTATACACAGACACATATATATACACACACACATATATACACACACATGTATACACAGACACATGTATACACAGACACATGTATACACACACACATATATACACAGACACATATATACACAGACATATATACACAGACACTCACCCGCCCTGCGCAGCAGATGGAGACAGGATACACGGCCTCTCCCCTCCCTGCTCTGCCTATGGAGGGTTGTAAGACTGCACGGGGCAGAGAGAAGGAGGGGGAGGGGAGAGAGGAGACAGGAGGTCACGCCCCCTCCCCAGCACTGTACAGTCTCTTCCTGTCATCGCACGGAGCTCTCCCTGTCACAGGCTGGTGGTGTCAGACCTGGGCATTGTACGGCCGGTCATGAAAGCAGTGTTCTTCTGGGGATGCTGCTCCGTCCGCCCCTGTCAGTGAATGAAAAATACCGGACATTGCATGGCCGGTATTTTTCATCCAAACTTACCGGCACAGCCCGGAATGTAGATGAAAATACCGGCAGGGTGGCAACCCTAATCCCGGCTATAGGCCACACTTCTATTACCACAGTGTCCACCACCTTCTTCAGGATCTTCCTGACCAGCAGACCAGGAACATTGGGGGAGAATTAGCAAAACCTGTGCCAAGGAAAAGTTGCCCAGTTGCCCATAGCAACCAATCAGATCACTGCTTTCATTTTGCAGAGGCCTTGTTAAAAATGAAAGCAGCTATCACGCCCCCTCCCATAGGCTTGCATTGAGGGGCGGAGCGTGACGTCACATGGGGGTGCAGGCGTGACGTCACATGGGGGTGCAGGCGTGACGTCACACGCCGCCCGCCCTGTGGTCGCCCGTAATCAGACCCGGAGCGAACACGCTCCGGGGACTGATTACAAACGGGGTGCCGCGTGCAAGATCACGGGGGTCCCCAGCGGCGGGACTCCCGCGGTCAGGCATCTTATCCCCTATTCTTTGGATAGGGGATAAGATGTCTAAGCACCGGAGTACCCCTATAAGGCCAAAATGGGCCTGGTCCTTAAGGAGTTAAACTCCCCCATTCTTCTTAGTGTCATCAACTACAGACGCAGGACCACCAACTTGATTGTTGCCACATCATGTGCTACACCACTGACGTACATAGAGGAGCAGGGACTCCTGTCTGAAGCTGGACTCACATTAAACCTTTCACTGACATGGGGGTGAGATATAAGGGTCTGATTACTTTTCAATTCTTTCTTGAATTATTGTCTTGAACTTTTTGTCTGGTGATATTCCACAATATATATATATATATATATATATATATATATATATATATATATATATATAGTACTTTGACTCCAAGAAGCGGCAGATAACACAGAATCACTTAATTTACAAAGAGTGATGACTCCACATCTTCTCCACTCTCTAGTAGTGACCTCTGCACAAGCTACAGAGAACTCCCACATTATTACTCCTCCATATAAGCCAATGGATGCAGGTCACAGCCCACCTCCTCCCTGTACATTGACCTCTGCACAAGCTACAGAGAACTCCCACATTACTCCTCCATATAAGCCAATGGATGCAGGTCACAGCCCACCTCCTCCCTGTACATTGACCTCTGCACAAGCTACAGAGAACTCCCACATTACTCCTCCATATAAGTCAATGGATGCAGGTCACAGCCCACCTCCTCCTTGTACATTGACCTCTGCACAAGCTACAGAGAACTCCAACATTACTCCTCCATATAAGTCAATGGATGCAGGTCACAGCCCACCTACTCCCTGTACATTGACCTCTGCACAAGCTACAGAGAACTCCCACATTACTCCTCCATATAAGCCAATGGATGCAGGTCACAGCCCACCTCCTCCCTGTACATTGACCTCTGCACAAGCTACAGAGAACTCCCACATTATTACTCCTCCATATAAGCCAATGGATGCAGGTCACAGCCCACCTCCTCCCTGTACATTGACCTCTGCACAAGCTACAGAGAACTCCCACATTACTCCTCCATATAAGCCAATGGATGCAGGTCACAGCCCACCTCCTCCCTGTACATTGACCTCTGCACAAGCTACAGAGAACTCCCACATTATTACTCCTCCATATAAGTCAATGGATGCAGGTCACAGCCCACCTCCTCCCTGTACATTGACCTCTGCACAAGCTACAGAGAACTCCCACATTACTCCTCCATATAAGTCAATGGATGCAGGTCACAGCCCACCTCCTCCCTGTACATTGACCTCTGCACAAGCTACAGAGAACTCCCACATTATTACTCCTCCATATAAGTCAATGGATGCAGGTCACAGCCCACCTCCTCCCTGTACATTGACCTCTGCACAAGCTACAGAGAACTCCCACATTATTACTCCTCCATATAAGCCAATGGATGCAGGTCACAGCCCACCTCCTCCCTGTACATTGACCTCTGCACAAGCTACAGAGAACTCCCACATTACTCCTCCATATAAGTCAATGGATGCAGGTCACAGCCCACCTCCTCCTTGTACATTGACCTCTGCACAAGCTACAGAGAACTCCCACATTATTACTCCTCCATATAAGCCAATGGATGCAGGTCACAGCCCACCTCCTCCCTGTACATTGACCTCTGCACAAGCTACAGAGAACTCCCACATTACTCCTCCATATAAGTCAATGGATGCAGGTCACAGCCCACCTCCTCCTTGTACATTGACCTCTGCACAAGCTACAGAGAACTCCCACATTACTCCTCCATATAAGCCAATGGATGCAGGTCACAGCCCACCTCCTCCCTGTACATTGACCTCTGCACAAGCTACAGAGAACTCCCACATTACTCCTCCATATAAGTCAATGGATGCAGGTCACAGCCCACCTCCTCCTTGTACATTGACCTCTGCACAAGCTACAGAGAACTCTCACATTACTCCTCCATATAAGTCAATGGATGCAGGTCACAGCCCACCTCCTCCTTGTACATTGACCTCTGCACAAGCTACAGAGAACTCTCACATTACTCCTCCATATAAGTCAATGGATGCAGGTCACAGCCCACCTCCCCCTTGTACATTGACCTCTGCACAAGCTACAGAGAACTCTCACATTACTCCTCCATATAAGTCAATGGATGCAGGTCACAGCCCACCTCCTCCTTGTACATTGACCTCTGCACAAGCTACAGAGAACTCCCACATTACTCCTCCATATAAGCCAATGGATGCAGGTCACAGCCCACCTCCTCCCTGTACATTGACCTCTGCACAAGCTACAGAGAACTCCCACATTACTCCTCCATATAAGTCAATGGATGCAGGTCACAGCCCACCTCCTCCCTGTACATTGACCTCTGCACAAGCTACAGAGAACTCCCACATTATTACTCCTCCATATAAGTCAATGGATGCAGGTCACAGCCCACCTCCTCCCTGTACATTGACCTCTGCACAAGCTACAGAGAACTCCCACATTATTACTCCTCCATATAAGCCAATGGATGCAGGTCACAGCCCACCTCCTCCCTGTACATTGACCTCTGCACAAGCTACAGAGAACTCCCACATTACTCCTCCATATAAGTCAATGGATGCAGGTCACAGCCCACCTCCTCCCTGTACATTGACCTCTGCACAAGCTACAGAGAACTCCCACATTATTACTCCTCCATATAAGTCAATGGATGCAGGTCACAGCCCACCTCCTCCCTGTACATTGACCTCTGCACAAGCTACAGAGAACTCCCACATTATTACTCCTCCATATAAGCCAATGGATGCAGGTCACAGCCCACCTCCTCCCTGTACATTGACCTCTGCACAAGCTACAGAGAACTCCCACATTACTCCTCCATATAAGTCAATGGATGCAGGTCACAGCCCACCTCCTCCTTGTACATTGACCTCTGCACAAGCTACAGAGAACTCCCACATTATTACTCCTCCATATAAGCCAATGGATGCAGGTCACAGCCCACCTCCTCCCTGTACATTGACCTCTGCACAAGCTACAGAGAACTCCCACATTACTCCTCCATATAAGTCAATGGATGCAGGTCACAGCCCACCTCCTCCTTGTACATTGACCTCTGCACAAGCTACAGAGAACTCCCACATTACTCCTCCATATAAGCCAATGGATGCAGGTCACAGCCCACCTCCTCCCTGTACATTGACCTCTGCACAAGCTACAGAGAACTCCCACATTACTCCTCCATATAAGTCAATGGATGCAGGTCACAGCCCACCTCCTCCTTGTACATTGACCTCTGCACAAGCTACAGAGAACTCTCACATTACTCCTCCATATAAGTCAATGGATGCAGGTCACAGCCCACCTCCTCCTTGTACATTGACCTCTGCACAAGCTACAGAGAACTCTCACATTACTCCTCCATATAAGTCAATGGATGCAGGTCACAGCCCACCTCCTCCTTGTACATTGACCTCTGCACAAGCTACAGAGAACTCTCACATTACTCCTCCATATAAGTCAATGGATGCAGGTCACAGCCCACCTCCTCCTTGTACATTGACCTCTGCACAAGCTACAGAGAACTCTCACATTACTCCTCCATATAAGTCAATGGATGCAGGTCACAGCCCACCTCCTCCCTGTACATTGACCTCTGCACAAGCTACAGAGAACTCCCACATTACTCCTCCATATAAGCCAATGGATGCAGGTCACAGCCCACCTCCTCCCTGTACATTGACCTCTGCACAAGCTACAGAGAACTCCCACATTACTCCTCCATATAAGTCAATGGATGCAGGTCACAGCCCACCTCCTCCTTGTACATTGACCTCTGCACAAGCTACAGAGAACTCTCACATTACTCCTCCATATAAGTCAATGGATGCAGGTCACAGCCCACCTCCTCCTTGTACATTGACCTCTGCACAAGCTACAGAGAACTCTCACATTACTCCTCCATATAAGTCAATGGATGCAGGTCACAGCCCACCTCCTCCTTGTACATTGACCTCTGCACAAGCTACAGAGAACTCTCACATTACTCCTCCATATAAGTCAATGGATGCAGGTCACAGCCCACCTCCTCCTTGTACATTGACCTCTGCACAAGCTACAGAGAACTCTCACATTACTCCTCCATATAAGTCAATGGATGCAGGTCACAGCCCACCTCCTCCCTGTACATTGACCTCTGCACAAGCTACAGAGAACTCCCACATTATTCCTCCATATAAGTCAATGGATGCAGGTCACAGCCCACCTCCCCCTTGTACATTGACCTCTGCACAAGCTACAGAGAACTCTCACATTACTCCTCCATATAAGTCAATGGATGCAGGTCACAGCCCACCTCCTCCTTGTACATTGACCTCTGCACAAGCTACAGAGAACTCTCACATTACTCCTCCATATAAGTCAATGGATGCAGGTTACAGCCCACCTCCTCCCTGTACATTGACCTCTGCACAAGCTACAGAGAACTCCCACATTACTCCTCCATATAAGTGAATGGATGCAGGTCACAGCCCACCTCCTCCCTGTACATTGACCTCTGCACAAGCTACAGAAAACTCCCACATTACTCCTCCATATAAGCCAATGGATGCAGGTCACAGCCCACCTCCTCCCTGTACATTGACCTCTGCACAAGCTACAGAGAACTCCCACATTACTCCTCCATATAAGTCAATGGATGCAGGTTACAGATCATGTCCACATTACTCCTCCATATAAGTCAATGGATGCAGGTCACAGCCCACCTCCTCCTTGTACATTGACCTCTGCACAAGCTACAGAGAACTCCCACATTACTCCTCCATATAAGTCAATGGATGCAGGTCACAGCCCACCTCCCCCCTGTACATTGACCTCTGCACAAGCTACAGAGAACTCCCACATTACCCCTCCATATAAGTCAATGGATGCAGGTCACAGCCCACCTCCTCCTTGTACATTGACCTCTGCACAGGCTACAGAGAATTCCCACATTACCCCTCCATATAAGTCAATGGATGCAGGTCACAGCCCACCTCCTCCCTGTACATTGACCTATGCACAGGTTACAGAGCACATCCATATTACTCCTCCATAAAAGTCAATGGATGCAGGTCACAGCCCACCTCCTCCTTGTACATTGACCTCTGCACAAGCTACAGAGAACACCCACATTATTCCTCCATATAAGTCAATGGATGCAGGTCACAGCCCACCTCCCCCCTGTACATTGACCTCTGCACAAGCTACAGAGAACTCCCACATTACTCCTCCATATAAGTCAATGGATGCAGGTCACAGCCCACCTCCTCCCTGTACATTGACCTCTGCACAAGCTATAGAGAACTCCCACATTACTCCTCCATATAAGTCAATGGATGCAGGTCACAGCCCACCTCCTCCCTGTACATTGACCTCTGCACAAGCTACAGAGAACTCCCACATTATTCCTCCATATAAGCCAATGGATGCAGGTCACAGCCCACCTCCTCCCTGTACATTGACCTCTGCACAAGCTACAGAGAACTCCCACATTACTCCTCCATATAAGTCAATGGATGCAGGTCACAGCCCACCTCCTCCTTGTACATTGACCTCTGCACAAGCTACAGAGAACTCCCACATTACTCCTCCATATAAGTCAATGGATGCAGGTCACAGCCCGCCTCCTCCTTGTACATTGACCTCTGCACAAGCTACAGAGAACTCCCACATTACTCCTCCATATAAGTCAATGGATGCAGGTCACAGCCCACCTCCTCCCTGTACATTGACCTCTGCACAAGCTACAGAGAACTCCCACATTACTCCTCCATATAAGTCAATGGATGCAGGTCGCAGCCCACCTCCTCCCTGTACATTGACCTCTGCACAAGCTACAGAGAACTCCCACATTACTCCTCCATATAAGCCAATGGATGCAGGTTACAGCCCACCTCCTCCCTGTACATTGACCTCTGCACAAGCTACAGAGAACTCCCACATTACTCCTCCATATAAGTCAATGGATGCAGGTCACAGCCCACCTCCTCCTTGTACATTGACCTCTGCACAAGCTACAGAGAACTCCCACATTACTCCTCCATATAAGTCAATGGATGCAGGTCAAAGCCCACCTCCTCCTTGTACATTGACCTCTGCACAAGCTACAGAGAATTCCCACATTACCCCTCCATATAAGTCAATGGATGCAGGTCACAGCCCACCTCCTCCCTGTACATTGACCTATGCACAGGTTACAGAGCACATCCAATTTTACTCCTCCATATAAGTCAATGGATGCAGGTCACAGCCCACCTCCTCCTTGTACATTGACCTCTGCACAAGCTACAGAGAACTCCCACATTATTCCTCCATATAAGTCAATGGATGCAGGTCACAGCCCACCTCCCCCCTGTACATTGACCTCTGCACAAGCTACAGAGAATTCCCACATTACTCCTCCATATAAGCCAATGGATGCAGGTCACAGCCCACCTCCTCCCTGTACATTGACCTCTGCACAAGCTACAGAGAACTCCCACATTACTCCTCCATATAAGTCAATGGATGCAGGTCACAGCCCACCTCCTCCTTGTACATTGACCTCTGCACAAGCTACAGAGAACTCTCACATTACTCCTCCATATAAGTCAATGGATGCAGGTCACAGCCCACCTCCTCCTTGTACATTGACCTCTGCACAAGCTACAGAGAACTCTCACATTACTCCTCCATATAAGTCAATGGATGCAGGTCACAGCCCACCTCCTCCTTGTACATTGACCTCTGCACAAGCTACAGAGAACTCTCACATTACTCCTCCATATAAGTCAATGGATGCAGGTCACAGCCCACCTCCTCCTTGTACATTGACCTCTGCACAAGCTACAGAGAACTCTCACATTACTCCTCCATATAAGTCAATGGATGCAGGTCACAGCCCACCTCCTCCTTGTACATTGACCTCTGCACAAGCTACAGAGAACTCCCACATTACTCCTCCATATAAGTCAATGGATGCAGGTCACAGCCCACCTCCCCCCTGTACATTGACCTCTGCACAAGCTACAGAGAACTCCCACATTACCCCTCCATATAAGTCAATGGATGCAGGTCACAGCCCACCTCCTCCTTGTACATTGACCTCTGCACAGGCTACAGAGAATTCCCACATTACCCCTCCATATAAGTCAATGGATGCAGGTCACAGCCCACCTCCTCCCTGTACATTGACCTATGCACAGGTTACAGAGCACATCCATATTACTCCTCCATAAAAGTCAATGGATGCAGGTCACAGCCCACCTCCTCCTTGTACATTGACCTCTGCACAAGCTACAGAGAACACCCACATTATTCCTCCATATAAGTCAATGGATGCAGGTCACAGCCCACCTCCCCCCTGTACATTGACCTCTGCACAAGCTACAGAGAACTCCCACATTACTCCTCCATATAAGTCAATGGATGCAGGTCACAGCCCACCTCCTCCCTGTACATTGACCTCTGCACAAGCTACAGAGAACTCCCACATTACTCCTCCATATAAGTCAATGGATGCAGGTCACAGCCCACCTCCTCCCTGTACATTGACCTCTGCACAAGCTACAGAGAACTCCCACATTATTCCTCCATATAAGCCAATGGATGCAGGTCACAGCCCACCTCCTCCCTGTACATTGACCTCTGCACAAGCTACAGAGAACTCCCACATTACTCCTCCATATAAGTCAATGGATGCAGGTCACAGCCCACCTCCTCCTTGTACATTGACCTCTGCACAAGCTACAGAGAACTCCCACATTACTCCTCCATATAAGTCAATGGATGCAGGTCACAGCCCGCCTCCTCCTTGTACATTGACCTCTGCACAAGCTACAGAGAACTCCCACATTACTCCTCCATATAAGTCAATGGATGCAGGTCACAGCCCACCTCCTCCCTGTACATTGACCTCTGCACAAGCTACAGAGAACTCCCACATTACTCCTCCATATAAGTCAATGGATGCAGGTCGCAGCCCACCTCCTCCCTGTACATTGACCTCTGCACAAGCTACAGAGAACTCCCACATTACTCCTCCATATAAGCCAATGGATGCAGGTTACAGCCCACCTCCTCCCTGTACATTGACCTCTGCACAAGCTACAGAGAACTCCCACATTACTCCTCCATATAAGTCAATGGATGCAGGTCACAGCCCACCTCCTCCTTGTACATTGACCTCTGCACAAGCTACAGAGAACTCCCACATTACTCCTCCATATAAGTCAATGGATGCAGGTCAAAGCCCACCTCCTCCTTGTACATTGACCTCTGCACAAGCTACAGAGAATTCCCACATTACCCCTCCATATAAGTCAATGGATGCAGGTCACAGCCCACCTCCTCCCTGTACATTGACCTATGCACAGGTTACAGAGCACATCCAATTTTACTCCTCCATAAAAGTCAATGGATGCAGGTCACAGCCCACCTCCTCCTTGTACATTGACCTCTGCACAAGCTACAGAGAACTCCCACATTATTCCTCCATATAAGTCAATGGATGCAGGTCACAGCCCACCTCCCCCCTGTACATTGACCTCTGCACAAGCTACAGAGAATTCCCACATTACCCCTCCATATAAGTCAATGGATGCAGGTCACAGCCCACCTCCTCCCTGTACATTGACCTATGCACAGGTTACAGAGCACATCCATATTACTCCTCCATAAAAGTCAATGGATGCAGGTCACAGCCCACCTCCTCCTTGTACATTGACCTCTGCACAAGCTACAGAGAACTCCCACATTATTCCTCCATATAAGTCAATGGATGCAGGTCACAGCCCACCTCCCCCCTGTACATTGACCTCTGCACAAGCTACAGAGAACTCCCACATTACTCCTCCATATAAGTCAATGGATGCAGGTCACAGCCCACCTCCTCCTTGTACATTGACCTCTGCACAAGCTACAGAGAACTCCCACATTACTCCTCCATATAAGTCAATGGATGCAGGTCACAGCCCACCTCCTCCTTGTACATTGACCTCTGCACATGCTACAGAGAATTCCCACATTACCCCTCCATATAAGTCAATGGATGCAGGTCACAGCCCACCTCCTCCCTGTACATTGACCTATGCACAGGTTACAGAGCACATCCATATTACTCCTCCATAAAAGTCAATGGATGCAGGTCACAGCCCACCTCCTCCTTGTACATTGACCTCTGCACAAGCAACAGAGAACTCCCACATTATTCCTCCATATAAGTCAATGGATGCAGGTTACAGCCCACCTCCCCCCTGTACATTGACCTCTGCACAAGCTACAGAGAACTCCCACATTACTCCTCCATATAAGCCAATGGATGCAGGTCACAGCCCACCTCCTCCCTGTACATTGACCTCTGCACAAGCTACAGAGAACTCCCACATTACTCCTCCATATAAGTCAATGGATGCAGGTCACAGCCCACCTCCTCCTTGTACATTGACCTCTGCACAAGCTACAGAGAACTCCAACATTACTCCTCCATATAAGTCAATGGATGCAGGTCACAGCCCACCTACTCCCTGTACATTGACCTCTGCACAAGCTACAGAGAACTCCCACATTACTCCTCCATATAAGTCAATGGATGCAGGTCACAGCCCCCCTCCTCCTTGTACATTGACCTCTGCACAAGCTACAGAGAACTCCCACATTACTCCTCCATATAAGTCAATGGATGCAGGTCACAGCCCACCTCCTCCCTGTACATTGACCTCTGCACAGGTTACAGATCATGTCCACATTACTCCTCCATATAAGTCAATGGATGCAGGTCACAGCTCACCTCCTCCCTGTACATTGACCTCTGCACAGATTACAGAGCACGTCCACATTACTCCTCCATAAAAGTAAATAGACGCAGATCAGAGCTCACTTCCCTGTACATTGACCTCTATTCAGGTTACATAGCATGCCCAGATGCCCAGATTACGGAATATATATATATATATATATATATATATATATATATATATATATATATATATATATATATATATAAAAACAGATGAGTAAAGAAAGTTATTCAATATGAATGTATAAATGTTTTAAAAATTCAAAAAGGGCTATATATATATTTCTGTATTCTGTAGATCCAAAATTTTTAATAAAATAATTTTATTTAATTAAATAAATAATTTAATTATTATTATTAGTATTATTGTTATTTATATTGTTACTATAAATATTAATAATAATAATAAATAGATAAAAATGAATACTATAATTATTTTTCATTTTACCTAATGTTTATTCTAAACTGTATTTACTACAATACAGTGTTTTCCAAGCAGTGTGCCTCCAGCTGTTGCAAGGGTACAACTCCCAGCATGCCTGGACAGCCGAAGGCTGTCCAGGCATGTTGGGTGTTGTAGTTTTGCAACAGCTGGAGGAACATTATTTGGAAAAACACTGCTGTAATACAAGCTAAAAAAAACAAGAATTGGATTTTTAAATTTGGAATTTAGAATTGATATTAATGACAATAAATGTGTTCAGTCAGGAAAACCTGAAAAGTAAGAGACCAGAGTTAGTTGTAGGAGTGATATCACAGCTCATTAAAAATAACAAAAACAACAACAATTCACTGAAGACCATAAAAGAGCAGTTAAGATGGTAATGTGATGACACTGCTGATGGCGCCCTATGAGACCTTATTAACCCCCGTCACAGTATCATTAATGACCTCCCCCCTGACTGCTCAGTGTAGATGTCACTGTCAGGGTAATGAGGCTCCGTATTGGGACATTGAGCCTCAGGAAGCCATTTGGGATTATTTAGCAACGTTAAACAAAAAAGAACAAAACAATCTGCGACCTCCGATGATCATTAGCGACACTATTTCCTCTAACGTTTCCTAATGAGTCTTTATCCCCGGTGGAGGAAAGACATGACGGCCACAAGGGGGCACCGCGGCTCAGCAGTGTCAGCTGGTTTATTAGCTTTCTTTTAGAGTTTTGTGCAAAAATGTATTCCTCGAGGTGATTTCTTTTAGTATTTGTTATTAAATTGTACTTAGTATTTGTTATTCAATTGTTGTTATTTTTAGTATTTTGTTATTAAATTGTAATTTTTTAGTACTTGTTATACGTTTTTTTTTGTATTTTTTATTTAATTGTTGTTATTTTTTGTATTTTGTTATTAAATTGTCATTTTTTTAGTACTTGTTATACGTTTTTTTAGTATTTTTTTTTAATTGTTGTTATTTTTAGTATTTGTTATTAAATTGTTATTTTTTTAGTTTTAGTTATTAAATTGTACTTAATACTTGTTATTTAATTGTTGTTATTTTTAGTATTTTGTTATTAAATTGTAATTTTTTCAGTACTTGTTATACATTTTTTTTGTATTTGTTTTTTAATTGTTATTTTTTATTATTTGTTATTAAATTGTTATTTTTTAGTATTAGTTATTAAATTGTACTTAGTACTTGTTATTTAATTGTTATTTTTAGTATTTTGTTAATAAATTGTATTTTTTTTTGTACTTGTTATACATTTTTTTAGTATTTGTTATGAAATTGTTATTTTTTTTTTTTTAGTATTTGTTATGAAATTGTTATTTTTTTTTAGTATTAGTTATTAAATACATTTTTTTTTGTATTTGTTATTAACCTCTTAAAGGGGTACTCCATCCCTAGACATCTTATCTCCTATCCAAAGGATAGGGGATAAGATGTCAGATCGCCGGGGTCCCGCTGCTGGGGACCCCGGGGATCGCTGCTGCAGCACTCCGCTATCATTACAGCACAGAGCGAGATCGCTCTGCACGTAATGACGGGCAATACAGGGGCCGGAGCATCGTTACATCACGGCTCCGCCCCTCGTGACGTCATGGCCCGCCCCTTCAATACAAGTCTATGGGAAGGGGGCGTGGCGGTCATCACGCCCCTTGCCATAGACTTGCATTAAGGGGACGGGCCGTGATGTCATGAGGGGCGGAGCCATGACGTCACGCTGCTCCGGCCCCTGTATCGCCTGTCATTACGCACAGAGCGAACTCGCTCTGTGTAATAATGATGGCGGGGTGCTGCAGCAGCGATCCCTGGGGTCCCCAGCAGCGGGACCCCGGCGATCTGACATCTTATCCCCTATCCTTTGGATAGGGGATAAGATGCCAGGGGCGGAGTACCCCTTTAAGGACTCAAAACAATCTTCGTTTTTTGCACTTTCGTTTTTTCCTCCTCCTCTTCTAAAAATCATAACGCATTCAATTTTGCACCTACAGAGCCATATAAGGGCTTGTTTTTTGTGTCACCATTTGCACTTTGTAATGACATCACTTATTTTATAACATAATCTGCAGCGGAAAAACATTTTTTGTGGCATGAAATGAAAAGAAAAAAAGCCATTTTGCTAATTTTTAGGGCTTCTGTTTCTACGCAGTGCACTTTTCGGTAAAAATGTAAACTTATCTTTATTCTGTAGGTCCATATGGTTACAGGGATACCTAATTTATGTAGGTTTTATTTATTTTACTACTTTAAAAAAAATTATAACAACATGCACCAAAATTAGGTGCATGTAGTTATAATTGCGATGTGAAGTGTATGGGGTAGACGTTGTAGCCCAGGGGCAGATGGTGTTAATGCCTAATGTTCGTGATGCCAGGGCACGGTTTTAACGAAGAACCACCCGAACGGTAGCACCGCTAGTCCTAGTTAGGCAGGACAAATAAGAGTCCAAGCCCAGGTCAGGGTTAATGGTAGCTTTACTGAGGTAGACAGATGGTCCAGTCTTTACAGCTCGGCCAGGATCCCAGAGAGGTGACCAGTAACACAGGGGACCTCACAGCTTCTGGGACTTGCAGTGACTCTGACACATGTTAGGACAGCCACGCTGACTATAATAGACTTGACTTGACTGAAGATAGTGTGGGTTTTGTTTTTTGTTCGTTTTTTTGCCTATATCATGCACACTCACTATCATTAGTCTTACAGCGCAATCTGATTTACACCTCTCCTCCAGTTATATCTGTATACTGCTGCTATCTATGGGATCAGTATATATAATAGTTATACAACTCATCCCCCCCCCCCCCCCCCAGATCTATCTGCATACTGCTGCGTCTATCTTTATGGGATCAGGATATTCAGTAGTTACACACCTCCCTCCCAGATCTATCTGTATACTGCTGCTATCCCTATGGGATCAGCATATATAGCAGTTATACACCTCCCCTCCAACTCTATCTGTATACTGCTGCTGCTATCTCTATAGTATCAGGATATATTGTAGTTATACACCTCCCCTCCAGCTCTATCTGTATACTGCTGCTATCTCTATAGTATCAGGATATATTGTAGTTATATACCTCCCCTCCAGCTCTATCTGTATACTGTTTCTAAAAAAGCAAAGGAAAGTGAGGTAAGGCACAGTGGAGGACTTATAGTCCAGAGTGGGTGCACAAGCTCCAGGGGTCCGACTCAAGATCCCAGATAATTGAAGAAAACACGGAAGAAGCGGCACTCCAGGGATTGTAATCCAAAAAATTGTTTTATTCACCCATCAGTGAGATGCAACGTTTCGATCCACAATCCGGATCTTTATCAAGATCTTGATAAAGATCCGGATTGTGGATCGAAACGTTGCATCTCACTGATGGGTGAATAAAACAATTTTTTGGATTACAATCCCTGGAGTGCCGCTTCTTCCGTGTTTTCTTGTATACTGTTTCTATATTTATGCCAAGCCCTGGCTTAACAGATGTACAGTACCTCACATAAGTGAGTCCACCCCTCACACTTCTATAAATATCTTATTCTATCTTTTTATGTGACCACATTGAAGAAATTACCCTTTGCTACAATGTCAAGTAGTGAGTGCACAACCTGTTTTACAGTCAAGGCTGCCATCAGAAATTTTGGGGTCCCTTACACAGCTCAAGGCCTGCTTCCCCCCCCCCCCATAGGTAGTAATCAGTAGTCCCCTTAGGTAGTAATAGCAGTAGCCCCCTCAGGTACGAATCCATACCTCCCTTAGGTATTAATAGTAGTAGCCCGCTTAGGTAGTAATCAGTAGCCCTCTTAGGTAGTAATAGCAGTAGCCCCCTCAGGTACAAATCCATAGCCCCCTTAGGTATTAATAGTAGTAGACCCCTTAGGTAATAATCAG
Source organism: Hyla sarda (assembly GCF_029499605.1). NCBI lineage: Eukaryota > Metazoa > Chordata > Amphibia > Anura > Hylidae > Hyla > Hyla sarda. Next base: position 6,757,422 of record NC_079190.1, read on the forward strand.
TAGCCCTCTTAGGTAGTAATAGCAGTAGCCCCCTTAGGTAGTAACAGCAGTAGCCCCCTCAGGTACAAATCCATAGCCCCCTTAGGTATTAATAGTAGTAGCCCCCTTAGGTACTAATTGGTAGCCCCCTCAGGTATGAATCCAAAGCCCCCCTTAGGTAGTAATTAGTAACCCCAATATGTAGTAATCAGCAGCCCCCTTAAGTAACTATAGGTCTAAAAAAATGCATATTTACCTGGCTCCGGCACGGTCCATGGCCTCTTCTCTCCTGTCTTCTCTGGTCTGTGCTCCGGCACATGATGATGACGTCATTCATGTGCCGGAGCGAAGAGGAAGGACGCCGGGGCCTCTTGTCGGAGCCTGCATATTGTGGGCGGGCCACAAGAATGACTGACAGAGCGAGGAACCAATGGCTCTTCACTCACCCGAGCCCGAGTGCCGCATTAACTATAGGTATGACTTTCTGTAAGACACACTTAATACGTCCTGGACCGGCCGGCCCTGAAAGCAGGAGATCACTCTTTAAACAGTGGTCTCCTGCTTCTGTGAAGCGGCGGCTGCAGGGGGGGTGCAGCGAGGGCCCCTTACTGGAGTACTGGCTGTACCCCCCTGATGGTGGCCTTGATTATAGTGTTTAATGCAGTGCCTCCTTAAAATAACTCAACACACAGCAATTAATGTCTAAACCTTGGCAACAAAAGTTAATACATTAGTGGAAATGTCCAAATTGGGCCCAAAGTGTCAATATTTTGTATGTCCACTATTTTCTGGCTCTGCCATAAACCTTTCGGACATAGAGTTTACCAGAACTTCATATGTTCCCACTGGAGTCCTCTTCCACTCCTCCATGACCACATGAAGTCATGGACCACAGGGAACAGGTGGATGTTAGAGACCTTGCCCCCCCCCCTACCTTCCTTTTGGGGATGCCCCACAGATGCTCAATAGGGTTTAGGTCTGGAGACATGCTTGGCCAGTCCATCACCTTTAACCTCAGTTTCTTTAGCAAGGCAGTGGTGGTCTTGGAGGTGTTTGGGGTCATTATCATGTTGAAATACTGTCCTGTGGCCCAGCCTCCGAAGGAAGGGGATCCTGCTCTGCTTCAGTAGGTCACAGTATATGTTGGCATTCATGGTTCCTTCAATGAACTGTAGCTCCCCAGTGCTAGAGCACTCAAGCAGCCCCAGACCATGACATTCCACCACCATGCTTGACTGTAGACAGGACACACTTATCTTTGTACTCATCACTTGGTTGCCACCACACACGCTTGACACCATCTGAAACAAATACGTTTATCTTGGTCTCATCGGACCACAGGACATGGTTCCAGTAATCCATGTTCTTAGTCTGCTTATCTACAGAAAACTGTTTGTGCTTTCTTGTGTTTTATCTTTAGAAGAAGCTTCCTTCTGGGACAATAGCCATGCAGATCAATTTGATGCAATGTGCGGCTTATGGTCTGAGTACTGACAGACTGACACTCCCACCCCTTCAACCTCTGCAGCAATTCTGGCAGTGCTTATACATCTATTTCACAAAGACAACCTCTGAAGTGGTGCTGAGCATGTGCAGTCAACTTTGGTCAGCCATGGCCGGTTCTGAGTGGAACCTGTCCTGTGAAACCGCTGTATGGTCTTGCCACCGCGTTGCAGCTTAGTATTAGGCACTTGACAATCTTCTTATAGTCTAGACCAGGGGTACTCAACTACTTTTAGGAGGGGTCTGCTTTTTCCAGGTCTGCCATCCGGTGAAGGTCCAATCTAAACGCTAAGACCTGGTTCACACCTGGTGGTCGCAGTGCAATGCCAGAAATAGACGCTGCCTATTTTAGAACATAATTAGTACTCAATAAGTCATAATCGTTCTTCAACTGCCACAGACTGTGCCCCTGAATATAATACTGCCACACCCTGTACTCCTGAATATAATATTGCCACATGCTGTATACCTAAATAGAATTATGTAAAACACTATGCCCCTGATATAATATTGCCACACATCGTGCCCCTGAGTATAATACTGCCACATGCTCGGTCCCCAAATATTATATTGCCATTGTGCCCTGAAGGGCATTATACATTATACCTCTGTGTCCATCAAACAGTGAATCAGGTGCCCCCCCATATGAACCCTCCAACTGTTACAAAACTGTATTATGCAGACAGAAGAAAATGATGGGAGCTGTAGTTTTGAAACAACTGTAGAGATAAAGGTTGGGAAATTCCTGTAATACACTTACTTCCAGGGCCGGACTGGGAGCAAAAATAAGCCCGGGCAGACCATTTTTTTTTTTTACGGTTGGTGTCGCAGAAGTCAGACACCCATTAAAATAAAATAGGCTGCATACTCTAGAAACACCTTGGTTTAAGTGCTCTCTAGCTGTTGCAAAGCTTCAGGTATTATGGGAGTTGTAGTTTTGTAACAGTTGGACAGCCACAGATTGGGGGTACAGTGTCACCTATCATCACTGCAGAAATTAGAAGTGACCCCAGCTCTGATGGGACAGTCAGGAGAATACACAACTGTATAATGACTCACAGGAGACGTCTTCTCTGTAGTCTTTACTTTTCTTGGCGTAATGTCAGCTTGATGCAGGCGCCACCAAACCCATTGGCAGTAGGACTGCACGGATGTGCGCCGTCTCTATAGATGACAATGCAGTCTGATGGAATTTCACCAGCAGAATGGACGTCCACCCAAAGAACAAACATGTTCGTTCTTGGGGTTTACGTCCATTCTGCTGGGGGAATTCCACTGTGGTGATTCCACAGTATGCACAGAAAACCATTGAAAACATTTGGACTCTGCTGCAAGGAGATTTCCGCTAGCAGAATGTCCTCAATGTGGATGGGCCTTAAGTCCCCCCAGATCCCTAAGTCCTCTTCCAGACCCATATTTCCCCCCTCCTTCAGATCCCCCCAGACTCCTTTACCCTCCTGACCCCTAATTACTCATCCAAACTCTTCTGTCCCCCTGACCCATAAGTCCTCCTCCAGACTCCTTTGCTCCCTAAAACCCCTGCATCATCCTTTTTTACATTTTTCTGTCCCCCCCAGACCCCTCAATCCCCTTCTGCCATAACACTCTCCACTCGCCAAGACCCCTGCATCATTCTTCTTTAAACTTTTCTGCCCCCTCAGACCCCTCTGTCCCTTCTGCCCTAATATCCCCCACCCCCCGAGACCCCTGCATCATTCTTCTTTACACTTTTCTGCCCCCAAACACCTTCATCCATTTCTAACCCTAACACCACCACCCTCCGCCCCCTCCACCAAGACCCTTGCATTGGGAAATATTCACAGAAGCGATAACTACTGACCAAACCCAGCCTATACAGATTCAGATTGCTCAACACTAATAAAGATGTCATAGAGGGAGCTGTAGGAGTCATCGCCTGGCAAAGTTCGAAAGTTCGGTGAGCAGCTGTCACCCCAAAGTTCTGAGCTAGAGCAGGTTCACCAGGCTTGACACGCTCATCTCTAGGGATGATGATGGCAACACAGATACTGTATTGCCTGTGGATGAGGCCTGGCTACCGGACGAATGTTAGGGACTGGGAGCTGCAGCAGCACTGAAAGGGGTCTCTGTTGTCGCATGAACTGCAGGTGACATCTTAAACAGTGTGAATTAGACAATATGCTCTGAACTTACAATATATATATATTTTTTTAATGATTATTCATCAACTAAAATTTACTTGTATATATACACTTAAGTCTGCAGTGGTGATTATTACGTAACCTGTTTCCTTAGTTCACAAAAAACACCATAGCACTTAAAGGGGCATTGTCAGATTTAAAAACTTTTTATATGTTGTAGATCTTGGCAAAAAATTTACCTATCTAACATACTTCATAAGAAAACTTTATTTTCGATTTAAATCATGGCTTGTAAAAAAAAGACCACTAGGGGTCCTCATACCATCCAGAACATAATCCAGTCTGGCTGCAGCATCATCTTTGTCCCAGCTGAAGCACAGGCTGGGACTAGCACTCCTCTGTGCTCATTCCTGTTCTATCAGACTGCAGCAGGGAGGAAGAGGGGGTTACAGAGCAGCCTGTAGTGATTGGCTGAAGAGACCCAGCACAACACTGCAGACTCAGGGAGGAAGATGAGTCATGCAGAGTGAGGACAAAATATAGGTGCTAGACACATAGAAATTATATGCACAAGATAGGGATGTGGTACTGAGTAACATATAAAACATTTTTATGGATATGACAGGTACATTTTAAATCTTTGCTTACACAAGTTTACGCAAATGTGACACAAAACCCATGTTTGCACACCTTCTTCACACAGTTTGGCATATAGAAAATGGGACTTTATGCAGATGCAGGAGTTGTTCTGTTGGCTCTCAGCAAGCACTGTTACTAAGTCTAACTGTCCCTCAGAGATCTTCTTCTCACCATGCTCTGGTAGTGTAAAAATGAACTGTAGCACTGGTCATTGGTCATACACTGTCCCTCACAGAGATCTTCTTCTCACAATGCTCTGGTAGTGTAAAAATGGACTGTAGCAAGGTCATTGGTCATCCACTGCCCCTCACAGAGATCTTCTTCTCACAATGCTCTGGTAGTTTAAAAATGGACTGTAGCACTGGTCATTGGTCATATACTATCACACACAGAGATCTTCTCACAATGCTCCGGTAGTGTAAAAAATTGACTGTAGCACTGTTTGTTGGTCCTACATCATTCTTTCATCAGCTTCTCTCCATAAAAATGCCTCTGCAGCTTTGTACATAGTTTTATCTGGTGCCTCTGCCCCACCCCTATATTGCCTCCCAATTGGCTGGGTGCTGTAGGCAATCCATTAATGGTTTGCCTGAGGTCATCTGATATTGCTAGTGGCAATGTTTTGTGGGCTACTCTGACGTCATATCTGTGACCCTTTTACTATGCTAAAATGATGCCAAAAAAATCCCCATGTGTTCGGTTCCCATCCCACATGGAGTTTGTGCCATGTGATACACGCTTCGACTGAAGCCAATTGGGAAATATTCACAGAAGCGATAACTACTGACTGAACCCAGCTTCTACAGATTCAGATTGCTCAACACTAATAAAGATGTCAAAGAGGGAGCTGTAGGCGTTACTGTTGATAGTCTGACATGGCTGCAGCAAGATTATTGCAATTGGGGTAGTCTTATTATTTTCTCTTAAAGGGGTACTCCGCTGCTCAGCATTTGGAACAAACTGTTCCAAACACTGGAGCCGGCGCCGGGAGCTTGTGATGTCATAGCCCCACCCCCTCATGATGTCACGCCCCAACCCCTCAATGGAAGTCTATGGGAGGAGGCGTGAGGGCTGTCACACCCCCTCCCGTAGACTTGCATTGAGGGGGAGGGGCGTGATGTCATGAGGGGCGGGGCTATTACCTCACAAGAACCAGGCGCCGGCTCCAGTGTTTTGGAACCCCTTTAATTGTCTCTTATGTCCCCTGATAAATTTTACCAATTTAGGATAAAAGATGTTGGGATATGTGTCTTGATAATAGGAATTTTTTTGCTAGGGCCACATTTTGTTAATTTTTGTGTGATACCCCCATTATGTAACCGTATATTATCTGTGATAAATAATTTTCACCCTATTGGTGCATTTTCAATTGATTTAGTATCTGAAATAGTATATTTCTAACAAATTTATATAAAGTGTCCCAGTGGTTCTATGTAACATCTGCTTTGTGCAATTTTCTAGTTAAAGAATTTTCATTATTTTGCATAGTTTACTTGACATTACTCTTAAAAAATTATCAACAATATCACAAAATAAGTTGTATCCAAAACGGAATGATTGGGACTAGTGAGATCACATAACACGAGACACTCAAGTGGTCAAGTGTGAAGAGGGTTCTGCAGAGTTTAAGGCCATAAACTAAACTAACAGCATCATGTACCAGATAGTTTTGTCATCTGCATTTGGCAGAAGGATGCCCTTTTGGCCCTCAATGGCATTGCCCGATCACCCATCACTCCATCTTCTCCAGCCCAATGAATCTACCATTAGATAATTTTGAGGGTTGTGCATCTCCTAAGGATTGGTTTGATTATCTGCCTAATTTCCTTGGTCCGTAGACAATATATTATAGGGTTGGCCACGTGGGGTAAGAATGTATACAGGCAAAGGATCAAAACATTGACATCGGCATTGAGGGTTAATTTGGTTTGGTTTGTTATATAGACAAAAAGTCTAGGAATGTAGTATGTAGCAATGACTAAGAGATGGGTGGTGCAGGTATAAAAGGCCTTTTGACCATTTCCCAAGTGGGTCGAAGAATGCAAGATCCTTATTATAGCAGCGTAGGAGAACACAATGAAACTTAAGGGTAGAAGCAGAGCCACCATTGCGTTGCAGAAACCCACCAGTCTTGGGTAAGTGACATCTCCACAAGCCAAACCATAGACGCTGCTGCTGGAACAAAAACAGCTATTGATTCTTGTCCGACCACAAGTAAATACAAGAGTAAGAATCACAGAAACACCAATTAAACCTGCAATGGATGATACAAAAAGACATAAAGTACAGGCTACCACCATCTGTTTGTTGGAGATTACGGTGGAATACTGCAGAGGCCTAGAAATGGCGACATAACGGTCCATGGCCATCACCATGAGTATGAAAGCATCGAGAGTCCCCAGAAAATGGACCCAGAAGACTTGGAAGAGACAGGCCGAGAGGGGCATTGTCCCGTCCTCAAACCAATACTTAGAAATAATTTTAGGTAACGTGATTGTATCAAACAGAAGATCGGAAGCTGCCAGATTGGCGATGGCCATGTACATCGGCTTATGTAGGCTTTCCTTTAGAATGATCAACAGGATCACTGTGCCATTGGCAGATAGGGAAGAGATGTAGACCAAAAACATTATGAGGGATACAGGAAGGTAGAACCTCAGCGGGAGACTCGGGAAACCCACCAGCACAATTTCAGAAGTTGTAGACTGGTTTGTCATCCTCTAATTAATATAACAAATGTGAGAAAATCCTAGAAGAGAAACAAAATGATAAAAAGTGTCAGAATTTTCATTTAAATAATAATCACCCGGAGTCCATCATAACTTTTATAAAAATTTAGAAGGGGTTGGCTGTCCAGGAACAAACTGGAGGTAACATAACAAACAGGTATTTGTTTCTATGGGTCCGGTCTCCACCATGGCCCTCTTCCTCATTACTTCAGGGGACATGCTGTGAGGACATGAAATGCCAACATAGCATAGACAGCATAGAGAACAGCCATTGAGCTGGCATTTCCTGTCTACACGGTATGTCACCGAAAGTAGTACAGAGGAGGGCCGTGGAGGGGGTGCAGGCAAGGTAAGTAAACCTGTTTGTTATGTTTCCTCCAGCCTGGGTCACATGTTTAAAAAGGGGTACTCCAGCCCTAAGAGATCTTATCCCCTATCCAAAGGATAGGGGATAAGATGTCTGATTGCAGGGATCCCGCCACTGGGGACTCCGTCTATCTCGCATGCAGCACCCACCTCTGGGAGCTGCACGCAGAGCTGCAGCCTCGGAGTCTGCCGGGTCACGACTACAGGGCCGGAGTATCTTGATGTCACAACTCCACCGCGTGTGATGTCACGCCCCGCTCCATAATGCAAGTCCATGGGAGGGGGTGTGACGGCCATAGTCGTGAACTGGCAGACTCCGAGGCTGCAGCGCTGCGTGCAGCTCCCAGAGGTGGGTGTTGCATGCAAGATAGTGGGGGTCCCCAGTGGCGTGACCCCCGCGATCAGACACCTTACCCCCTATCCTTTGGATAGGGGATAAGATGTCTTAGGGCCAGAGTACCCCTTTAATAACTGTTCTTGGAGAGGCGACCCATTTTAAGAACCCAACATTTATCAGTGTGCCCCATTATAGGGATGCACTATTACAAATAGAGAGGGCCGCCCGGGCAGGTACAGTGGTAATAATGGGAGATTTTAACTATCCAGATATAGATTGGGGTCCGGGGTTGGCTAAAACTACAAAGGGGAGAAAATTCCTAAGTTTATTGCAGGATAATTTTATGGGCCAGTTTGTGGAGGACCCAACAAGAAGTGATGCCTTGTTGGATCTGATCATTTCCAACAATGCAGAGCTGGTTGGTAATGTAACTGTGTGGGAAAACCTTGGTAATAGCGACCACAATATACAGACAGACGGGGAAAGCAAAAACATATAACTTTAAAAAGGCAAATTTCCCTGGGCTGAGATCTGCACTACAGGACATAGACTGGGGGGAGGTGTTCTCAAATACTGATACAGAAGGTAAATGGGACATCTTTATATCAACTCTAAATAACTATACAGCTAAATATATACCAAAGGGGAACAAATATAAACGATTAAAACTAAATCCTACATGGCTGACAAATGAGGTTAAAAGAGCAATAAACAACAAAAAAATAGCCTTCAAAAAATACAAATCTGATGGGTCAGCTATAACATTTAAACAGTACAAGGAGCTTAATAAAATCTGTAAAAATGTAATAAAAACATCAAAAATTCAAAATGAGAGACATGTGGCCAAAGAAAGCAAAACTAATCCTAAATATTTTTTTAGATATATAAATGCAAAAAAACCAAGGACAGAGCATGTAGGACCCCTTAATAATGATAATGGGGAGGTTGTCACGGGCGATCAAGAGAAGGCGGAGCTACTGAATGGGTTCTTTAGTTCTGTATATACTATGGAAGAAGGAGCTGACATTGGCCAGGTCAGTGCTGGTAACACATCATGTACAGGTCAGTGCTGGTAACACATAATGTACAGGTCAGTGCTGGTAACACATCATGTACAGGTCGGTGCTGGTAACACATCATGTACAGGTCAGTGCTGGTAACACATCATATAATGTATTGAACTGGCTTAATGTAGAGATGGTACAAGGTAAGTTAAGTAAAGTAAATGTAAGCAAATCTCCAGGGCCGGATGGACTACACCCAAGAGTTCTTAGAGAGGTAAGTTCAGTAATATCTGTACCCTTGTTCATGATATTTAGAGATTCTCTGGTGTCTGGTATTGTGCCAAGGGGCTGGCGCAAGGCTAATGTGGTACCAATCTTCAAGAAGGGCTCTAGGTCTTTGCCAGGCAATTATAGACCGGTAAGTCTAACGTGCATTGTGGGTAATTTGTTTGAAGGACTTATAAGGGATTACATACAGGAATACATAGGGAATAATTGTATTATAAGTGATAGTGGGTTTACTAAAGATAGAAGTTGTCAAACCAATCTAATTTGCTTTTATGAAGAAGTGAGTAGAAGCCTTGACAGAGGAATGGCTGTGGATATAGTGTTTCTGGATTTTGCCAAAGCGTTTGATACTGTCCCTCACAGACGTCTGACAGGTAAGTTAAGGTCCTTGGGCTTGGAAACTTTAGTTTGTAACTGGATTGAACACTGGCTCATGGATCGTACCCAGAGAGTGGTGGTCAATGATTCGTACTCTGATTGGTCCCCGGTTATTAGTGGTGTACCCCAAGGTTCTGTACTGGGCCCGCTGTTGTTTAATTTATTTATCAATGATATAGAGGATGGTATTAACAGCTCTGATTCTATCTTTGCAGATGACACCAAGCTTTGTAGCACGTTACAGTCTATAGAGGATGTGTATATAGTGGGGGGGGGGCTGTGTATATAGAGGGGGGTACAGTCTATAGAGGATGTGCATAAGTTACAAGATGACTTGGATAGACTAAGTGTCTGGGTATCCACTTGGCAAATGAGGTTCAATGTGGATAAATGTAAAGTTATGCATCTGGGTACTAATAACCTGCATGCGTTGCATGTCTTAGGGGGGATTAAACTGGCAGAGTCACTGGTAGAGAAGGATCTGGGTGACTTGTAGATCACAGACTACAGAATAGCACAATGTCAGGCTGCTGCTTCAAAAGCCGGCAGGATATTGTCATGTATCAAAAGAGGCATGGACTCAAGGGACAGGGACATAATCCCCCCCCTTTATAAAGCATTGGTACGGCCTCACCTGGAATATGCTGTTCAGTTTTGGTCGCCTGTTCATAAAAGGGACACTGCGGAGTTGGAAAGGGTGCAGAGACGCGCGACTAAACTAATATGGGGCATGGAACATCTTAGCTATGAGGAGCGATTAAAGGAGTTACAATTGTTTAGTCTTGAGAAGAGACGTTTAAGGGGGGATATGATAAACGTATATAAGTATATAAATGGCCCATACAAATAATATGGAGAAAAACTGTTCCAGGTTAAACCCCCCCAAAGGACGAGGGGGCACTCCCTCCGTCTGAAGAAGAAAAAGTTTAGTCTAAAGGGGCGACACGCCTTCTTTACCGTGAGGACTGTGAATTTATGGAATGGTCTACCTCAGGAACTGGTCACAGCAGGAACAATTAACAGCTTTAAAACAGGGTTAGATACATTCCTGGAACAAAATAACATTAATGCTTATGCAGAATTATAAATCTACATCCCTTTCCCTTATCCCCTTACACCCCTCCCTTCAATCCCCTGGTTGGACTTGATGGACGTATGTCTTTTTTCAACCATACTAACTATGTAACTATGTAACTATTGCAAGAAAGAGTCAATAAACCTTTTAGAATTATCCAGATTTCTGCATATCTTGTAAGTCATAATTATAGGCAACAATTATAGAAAGACACAATGGAACTAAACTAATAACACACAGAGAGTTGTACTGTCCATGTCTTTTATTGAGAAAATTTAGTAAACATCCACAGTTCAGGGAGAAAAAATCAACTGACTATTTAAAGATGAAGATTATTCCCATTATGTAGAGGCACACAAAGCCTGGCTACTGACAATTATGTTACTCTAGAAAGACTGGTTGGTATGAACCATCCCTCGATGCAACAACTTCCAGAAGATCACATATGATGTGTAATAAAGATGCATGAGGCTTGGTGTATTGATGTGATGTAACGAGATCTTGGGTGATGCAACAAAACAAAAAAATGGTCTAAAGCGCACAAGGAAAACCAACTAATGATGAAAAGACAAATAATATTTATGTTTTTGAATGCCCAAACCTAGTTGAATATGCTGTAGCCTGACCTGAAGAGGGCGTCGCACATATGACATCCCAGTAATACTGAAATGAAACACATTTGCAGAGAATTGTCCACAATTTCCCCGAATCTTATCTGCAGCTACAGAATACATTTTAAGGAGGTGGTTTCTGATAAAGGTTTATTTACAGGGTATTAAACACAAGGCTTCACTTACTTTTTCTCCCTGCACTACGTATGTTTACCCAATGTGCTCATTAAAAGACATGATCAGTACAACTGTCTGTGTGTTATTAGTTTATTTACATTTTAGGTGGAATTGGAAGAATTTCTAAAGACTTTCACCAGAAAACTGTAAAAAAAAAAAAAAAGTCTTTAATATTTTTATAATGCTTAAGTTTTTTGCGCAAAACAGAGACACAAATAATTTTTTTTTAACTTAGTTAAAAATATTATTATTATTATTATTATTATTATTATTATACTAATAATAAAAGTTATTGTTGTTATTATCATTATATATTGTGATAAAAATTACTATCATAATTGTTGTTGTTGTTATTATAAAACAATAATAACAATAACTTATATTATTAGTATAATAATAATAATAATCATAATAATCACCCCTCAATTTTATATAAAATCATTAAAAATAAATAAACATAAATATTAGAGTTTAGCGAACTTACAGTAAATTGGCTCGTAGCGAACCTCCCACCTCGGCTGTTGATTACTTTCGTCTGCATAAATTAGTTCAGCTTTCCAAGGGCTTCAGTTGCCTGGAAAAGGTGGATACAGACCTATGAGACCTAAGACTGTCATCCCGGACTTTTCCAGGCAACCAGAGCCCTTGGAAAGCTGAACTAATTTACACAGACTAAAGCAATCAACAGCCGAGCTGCGAGGTTCGCTTCGAGACAATTTACAGTAAGTTCGCTAAACTCTAATAAGTATATGTGGTATCACCACATGCCGAAATGTCCGAACTATTCAAAAAGGGAAAAAGATAGAAGTGAAAAAGAGGATGGTTGCAGCGAGGGTCGTGAGGGTCATGTGTACAGTCACAGGTCTGATATAGATTCATACAGAGCTGTAGTCTGGAGTCATTGGAGTCTATTCAGCCATAGTGTAATGTAAGGAGATACGTGGACTGTGTATGGTCAGGGATGGTCAGTAACATGCTTCACGACAATAACCTAATGTAGAGTTACATTTTCCTCATCCCGAAATCTAATAGATGATAAATAAAGATATAAAACTTACTCAGCCAATAGTTCAGGTCAATGAATCTCCAGGAAGGTGAGAAGGAATAAAATAACCCCTCAGATCTCTGCTGTATTTATACCCTGCAGAGCTGCGTCATACAGTCCCCGGGGCCCAACTCTCATATGGACGTCACAGCTCATGGAGTTATCGTCTTATCTCATCTTATCTCATCTGATAGCATCATATTTACAGTTGTGCTTGTGAAAGTTTGTGAACCCTTCAGAATTTTCTATAGAAATATTAACTATAGATAGAGAACTAAATGAAACATATTAGACTAAGTTATTTGTTTATTTATTACTGGGACGCTCCCTGGCACATAGTCTAAGAGATATTAACCCCTCAGTTAGTGGACGACATAACCATGTAAATTTGGTGCTTTAGGGCAGTGTGTGAGAGCTAGGAAGACATTAAGATCTGCTTTGAAACAGGCACGCCCCTGAGGAGCATTACTGGTGAGAGCAGAGGGGTAGCTTAAAAATTCTGAGCTCCAATTCAAAATCCACAACAGGACCCTCAACTATAATGCTTCATTTATAGGGCTGGTCTCCTTACATAAGTGTAACCCCTGGAATTATTGCTGTGATGTATCCTGCAATGACATGAAGTGTCCAGTAGATGGTGGACTGCACAAGCAAATTAACTGTGTAGTGACTAAAGCTGGAGAATGGGGAGTTTTGTGGACATGTGCTCGTGGCCATCTTGGATTTTTCAGTTCCAGAAGAGTCAGCAGAGAAAAAGACCATAGAGGGACAAACTGTGTGAAGAATTGAAAGCAGGACTGACCTGATTTACAGCCTTTGTAAGGGTAAGCCTGAAACTCTTCTTCCCTGTGCAATAACAGGGCACAATGAATTAACATACCAATTAAAAGACCTTTGAAAGACATTTAAAGAGTTTCAGCCTACTCCAGGTAACATGGTGGAGAAGGACTTTGTATGGACCCATTTATTTAATGTGCACCAGCTGAAGGTACCCATTGGCCACTAAAGCAAAGATCCGACTCTTGGGTCACAGGTGTGCTTGTGGGTGGATGAGACCCATATAGACATATTGCATCTGTCTGATTTTGTGCTATGCTATACCTTAGCACTGCCGCAGATATATACACCACCTACCAGGTGGTGGAGTCTAAGCCCTGCCAAGCAGGGAGAAGTAATAAGGGTAAGAGATCTAAGGATAAAGGTGGACACCCCAAAAACCCTGTTACATAAGAAAGAGAGATCTAATGGGCCCCTCAAGCTATTGGCCCCCTCTGTACCCCATATAATTACACCACTGGTTGAGAGGAAGAAAAGGTCAAAGGAGTGATAGAAAGCCTGAGGAAGAGTGGACTCTGTGAAGCTGCTGTGTGAGGTCGATCCCGGACTTGGAAACCCGCAGAAGCTCAGAGACAAGTAAAAAAATTTTGATCACTCGGGGTCTGGGTGCTGAAACCATCACTAATGGCTTAAATGACCCAGGAGACGCGCTCAGCTGAGCTCTTGTTCTCCCTGCCTTTTCGTCTGTGCAGGAGTAGTGTTGCTCGCGAATATTCACAATTCAAATTTTATTCGTGAATATCGCATATTCGCGAATTCGCGAATATTCGCGAATATAGCACTATACAGTGGTCCCTCAACATACGATGGTAATTAATTCCAAACGACCCATCGTTTGTCGAATCCATCGTATGTTGAGGGATCCGTGCAATGTAAAGTATAGGAAGCTGTACTCACCTGTCCCCGCCGCTCCGCACCAGGTCCTCACCGCTCCCGCTGCTGTTCCAGGGGCTCCCGATGCTGTCCCGCTGCTCCGGTGTCTTCTTCGCGATCCTCCGGTGTCTTGCGCATCTTCTGCAGGGTCCGGGCCTCACTTTCAGGTGACGTTATTACGCCGCTGCGTCGGCGTGGCGTGCGTAGTGATGCAATAACAACGCCGGAAAGCAAGGCCCGGACCCTGGAGAAGATGCGCAAGACACCGGAGGATCGCAAAGTGGACCCGGAGCAGCGGGGATAGGTAAGTGAACCTGCCAGGGATGCTTAAACTGCTATCCGACAGCAGCTTAAGCATTTTGCGCTGTAGGATAGCAGTTACTGCGATGGCCCCGACATATAAAAGCATCGTATGTCGATGCTGACATCAACATGCGATGGCCTCTGAGAGGCCATCGTATGTCGATTTTATCATATGTCGGGGCCCTCGTAGGTCGGGGGGTTACTGTATATTCGTAATTACGAATATTCTTTATTTTTATTAATTTTTTCTCACAGTACACATCACAGTGATCATCCCTCTCTGCTTCCAGCTTATGTGGTGTAAGAAGGCTCTAATACTACTGTGTGCGAATATGCAAATTTTTGTATATGCACATTTTCGCATATGTTAATTTCCGCACACGCGAATATTCGCATATGCGAAAATAAAACAAGAATATTACGAATATGCAAATATTCGCGAATATGACGAATATTCGTCCATATATTCACGAATATTCGTGAATTCGAATATGGCCTATGCTGCTCAACACTATGCAGGAGATGGGGTCTATAGACTTTCTATAGAATTATCTCCTGCATCGAGGAGATGGCAGAAAGAACAAGTGCTTGCTGTAGCGATCAGTGGGGGGTCTCAGCATCCAGACCCCAACCAATCAAAACTTTTGATCGCAACACTTTAGACTGTGGACAGAAACTGTAAAAATACAACATTGTAGAAAGATCAAGTAAACCCGGACCTGGCATCAGCGAGAGGAAGCGCAGCCGTTCCGCTTTGTACGGCCGATCCTAATAATCTGGCAATACGAGGAAGCTGGTGTGCTGAAGTGGTGGTGCTACTATGCTGAGCATATACACAGGTAATCCAACATAACAAAGGAAAAGAGTATAAACAAAGCACTCACCATTTATACTCTTTTCCTTTGCTATGTTGAAAAAACTGTAAAAAGTTATTGTCTCTTAAAGGGGTACTACGCTGCCCCAGCTTTCAGAACATTTTATTCCGAACGCTTGGAGTGGGCGGCGAGGGGGTCATGATGCCCACTTCTGACGCCCCTTCTGACATCAAACCACGCCCCTTCAATGCAAGTCTATGGGAGGGGATGTAGCGGTCGCATTGAGGGGGCGTGGTGAGACATCATGAGGGGCGTGGCCGTGACATCATTATAAACAAATGCTGGGTGCTGCACAGAGATAGTGGGGGTCCCACCCCCGCGATCAGACATCTTATCCCTATCCCTTGGATAGGGGATTAGATGTCTAGGGGCAGAGTACCCCTTTAAGATCCTGCACCTTACCGGGTACAGTGTGGAGGCACAGAATTAGCCAATCTACAGTGTGGGGCTTAACTGTTGTGTATAGCACAAAGAGGGGCCTAACCGGGAAGGGGGGATGGGGTGATGAACAGTACTACTCTGTGGAATATTATTATTGTTTGGACACTATAGATGAGATAGGCTTGTATGTGTCACAGCAAGCGCTCCGGTCTCCACCTCCGGACTGGAGAGCCCACTGCATCTGTCCTCCGGGCTGGGGTCCCGGCATCTCCCGGTCAAACACACTGACCGGGAGCGCGGGTCTCACTGTGGCAGGGACGCGGCTAGCGTGGCGGCTGGTCCCCGCTCACGCGCCACACACCTCCCATTGTGATTTTCCAATAAAAAGCACATGCCCCTTCCTGCCCTTGCCGGATCTTTGTGCCTTGTGCCACTGAGAAAGCGTTCCCTACAATGTTTATTGCATTGCCAGTTGCCGTACCCATTGCTACCATATACTAGCCTGTGAACCCTTGCTGCCTGCCCTGACCTCTGCTACGTCCGACTACGCTCTTGCCTGCTCCCTGTGTACCACGACATATCAGCCACCAGAGAGGTCGAGTTGCTACTGGAGGATACGACCTGGTGGTTACCGCCGCAGCAAGTCCATCCCGCCTTGCGGCGGGCTCTGGTGAAAACCAGTAACCACTTAGAACCGGTCCTCTGGTACAACCCGCGTCATCGCCTCTCTGGTTCAGAGGATCCACTACCAGTCCTGCCGGTACGTGACAGTAAGATCCGGCCATGGATCCCGCTGATGTTCCTCTGCCAAGTATAGCGGACCTCACCTCCATTGTGGCCCAGCAAGGTCAGCAGCTGGCCCAGTTGACCGCCATGATGCAACAGCTCCTGCCTGCTCAGCAACAGCCTGCACCTCCGCCTGCGGTTGCCACTGGAGCCAGAATGTGCTCCCTGTGTACCATGCCATATCAGCCATCAGAGAGGTCAAATTGCTACTGGAGGATACGACCTGGTGGTTACCGCCGCAGCAAGTCCATCCCGCCTTGCGGCGGGCTCTGGTGAAAACCAGTAAACACTTAGAACCGGTCCTCTGGTACAACCCGCGTCATCGCCTCTCTGGTTCAGATGATCCACTACCAGTCCTGCCGGTACGTGACAGTATGGAAGTGAGAAGGGTCTGGAAAGATGAGGAGCCTAATTATTTCCATCTACAGACAAGTTTTTTTTTCTAGCCTGTAATGTGTTTAAAAAAACACAATTTGTCCATTTGTTTTTTCTTTAGTTTTATGCACAATTGCATGCGTGGTGATACCAAATATGTTTCTTTAAATTTTGTTGAATTTTTTTGTTTAGAAAATGGGAAAAGGGGGTTAATTTGAACTTTTCTTATCATTATTTTATAATTATTATAATTTTTTTTTTTTTTTACATATTTGGCTTGGTTAGTCCCCCATGGGGACTTTTTTGAGCCATCATTAGATTTTTTAAACTGATTAATTCAGGACATGTGCCTGCATTTATCCATCAGATCTGAGTTCTATTAGTAGAGCCTGCCACAGACTGGTCCTATCAATAGATGACCCCCAGGAGTCATGGAGGCTTAATTAAGCATGGCCAAGAGATCCGACCCACTGCACCATCAACAATGCTTTTAACCTTTATTTAGATGCCTCTGTCGATTCAAGACACCTATTCTTACATGTTTCTCCACCTAAAATGGCAGGGTTCTTCAGGGGACGTAAGACA
This sequence comes from Hyla sarda, assembly GCF_029499605.1. Taxonomy (NCBI): domain Eukaryota; kingdom Metazoa; phylum Chordata; class Amphibia; order Anura; family Hylidae; genus Hyla; species Hyla sarda. The sequence continues at coordinate 6,774,688 of NC_079190.1, forward strand.
GGATCAGGAGAAGATGATAACAGATAAGATTCCATGGTAAAGTGCACGAGAAAAACCATGTGCAGAAAAGTGAATACTGAGGTCCAAAATTGTATTACCCACTCCAACATAAAGATTATTACCCACTCCAACATAAAGATTAGTGTTGGGGGTGTGGCTTAGCGAACAAGCAGAGCGGTCGCATGGCAGAGTAGCTTCTGCTCTGAGCCCATAATTTTAGCCTGCTGCAGAGTATCCTGACCCTCTGAATGCCCGCAAATCAGTCTACTACGATGAGCCAGACTACCAGAACAAAGTAGGCTCACGGCTGCGAGGTCAGACACTATGCCCGGGTTGCGAGTCAAGATGGCGCCCATGGCCCTGAGGGGCAGAAGGATCCGACGGCAGATGCTGCAGCGGCCTGCTCTCACTTACACACAGAGCCCGACTCGCTCCCGAACCGGCACTGAAGCAGTTAACAGCACAACTCTATAAGGCAAGATCTCACAATCCTGGGTGTTGCCCTGGAGGACATGGAGGACAAAATAGGCCTCTATGCTGATGACATGGTTCTTTTCTTAGATGGTCCGCTCTGCTCTGCCTCTGGTGATATCCATAATCAATGAGTTTGGGGACTTCTCCAACCTGTGTATCAATTGGTCCAAATTCCTACCACTCTCAACCTCCTTCTGGCCAAACTCCATGTGCGGGCTGCAGGTGTTTGACAGTTTTAAGTATTTGGGGATACTGATACATAGAGATCCTGGTCAGGACTTACGTCTTAATGTTCTTCCATTACTGGCTAAAGGTGTGGAGCTCTCTCCCTCTTTCCATTCAAGGACAGATAAACTTAATTAAAATGATCATACTAACCAAATACTTTATATATATATATATATATATATATATATATATTTTTTTTTTTTTATCTATCTATCTATCTATCTATCTATATATATATATATATATATATATATATATATATATAGCCATATATAGCCATATATATATATATATATATATATATATATATATATATAGCCACTCTGGTTCCCACATCTTTCCTTAAATCCCTTATTTCCCTCCTTATTTCCCTCCTACCAGACTTTAGGATCCAAACCAAAGTTGTCGGTCCTCCAGCGATTGAAGGACATGGCAGGTTATGCCTGCTCCCTGATTTTCATGTTTTTTACCTGGTGGCCGCTACGCTTACTCTGCTCCTGGTTTGCCTCAGACTCCCGTCCCAATTCAGAATATCACCTTGCTCACTTGACTTAAAGTAGATACTTTTAGGGTTTGACTGGAGAATCAATACAGTATTGGGCATCACCTTCTCCCACTCCACCGCTTGGCTCCTCAGGTGTGGGGGGCGGTGAAGTTGCTCCACTCCTACACTGACATTATGTCTGATTTGTCTGTTCTAACAATTAACGCCTGAACTAGATCGTCCATTCTGGAAGGAGCATAATGTCACTACATTGCAATCTGTCTATGCTAACAACGCTATTAAGTCTTTCTCCCAGCTTCTAGAGGAATTTAGTCTCCCCAGAGCCTCCTTTTATAAGTCCTCAACAGTCAGTTGCCTCGACTGGGACCCTCGATCTCAGAATACCATCTGATTAGTTTCTCACGCTCTCAGGGACCTAGGGGCATTATTTCTGTGTTGTGTACTCACTTTATAATTACCAGACACTCGGGCTCTCCCCTGGCGGTTGAAGATTACTGGAAATCCTTCCTGCCCTCCTTAAAGGGGTACTCCACTGATAGACATCTTAGCCCCTATCCAAAGAATAGGGGATAAGATGTCTGATCGTGGCGTCCCCTCCGCTGGGACCCGCTCTGAAATTTGCTGGGTAAGGAGATGCCCGGAGCTCATGTGCGCGCACGTCCTGGGGCCGCCGCAATGATATGAAGGGGTGCTCTCACGGCTGAGCTGAACAGCTGGAGCATTGCCCATAGCAATGCCCGGGGCTCACATGCGGGCACGTCCCGCACCGCGAGTCCCGGAGCCACTGGTATCGACAGGGAGGAGGCGCTCACGGACAGAATGAATGGCCGGAGCGCTGCCCATAACACATGTGAGTACTTGTTTTTTGTCGGACCAATTGTACTTTGCAGTGAAACCTTTCATTTTACCATTACATTTCTTTTCTCAACTAACAATTTATATTTTTTATCAAATATTTCAACATATCGATCTTTTCCAAAAGGGGCACGTTTCAATCAGCAACAATAGGAACATTTGTTTTAACAACTATTATGTTTATTAGTTTTTGTGTAAATTACATAATGAATAATTAACAAAAATGTTTCAATTATAATCATTGATAATATAAGGTGTCATGCCTCAGTCATTAACAATTAGACAAAAAATGTGTTTGTTTTGATAATAAAATCTGACCGAAAAAAATGTCCCCCTTCAATTTCCAACAATAAAACAATATGTTTTATCAAATCTTAAAATGTTTGGAGGTGGGGGGGACATTAGGTGACAGTCAATGAAGATAATGACAACACGGAGACTGTATTGCCTTTGGATAAGCCCTGGCTTCCAGACATATGACAGGGATTGGGAGCTACAGCCAAAACTGCAAGGTGTCTCTGTTTTCACATGAACTGCCACTAACTTTTTAAACAGCGCTTAGTAGACAATATGCTCTGAACTTACAAAAAAAAAAAAATAGTTTGTTTGCCATGATTTTTTTTACTAACTAAAATAAGTGTGTGTATACACTTAAATCTGCAACGGTGATTGTTACATAATACCATGACACTTGAATCTTCGCTTGCACAACTGTAAGCAAATGTGACACAAAACGTTTGTTTGCACACCTTCTTCCCTCAGTGTGCCACATATAAAAAAAATCACCCTTTGCAAAAATGCAGCAGTCGTTCAGTGGGCTCTGAACATATACTATTGCTAAGTCTCACTGTCCCTTACAGATCTTCTTCTCACCCTGACTTGACAATGCAAATGCAGCCCATGAGCATGCAGCTGCTGTATTGCTGTATTGCAGGAAGGGCTTTGTCTGTGGCTGGGCTATGAAAACTTACAAACTGAATTGACTCTATAGTCAGCTACTATAATGTGCAAAATGGAGTACGGCAAAGCTTTTCTGGCCTCTGATCACACACACTGTCCCTCACAGAGATCTTCTTTCATCAGCTCCTCTCCCTAAAATGGCCACTGCAGCTATGTGCATAGTCTTATTTGGTGCCTCTGTCCCACCCCTATACTGCCTCCTAATTGGCTGGGTGCTGTAGGCAAGCCATTATTGGCTAACCTGAAGTCATGTGATCTTGCTATTTGCAAAGGATTGTGGGCTATCCTGACATCATATCTGTGTCAATACTTCATCTTCCTATGCTAAAATGGCACCAACAACACTATGTTTTCAATCCTCATCCTTTCTCACATAGAGTTTGCTCCATGACTTACTGGCTTCGGAGGAAGCAAATCTGGAATTATTTACAGAAGCAACAAAGCAAATATTTCCAAAACTCTTGACTGTACCCAGCTTCTACAGGTTCAGATTGCTCAACACTAATAGAGATGTCACAGAGTAAGCTGTAGGAATTACCGTTGATAATCTGGCATGGCTGCAGCAAGAGTGTTGCAGGTGGGGTATTATTTGAGTTATTATTTTCTCTCGATTCTGTCTATTGTTTCCTGATGAATTTCTCCATTTTATGAAAAAAAAAAGACTTTGGGATAAGTGTCTCAATAACAGGAATTTTTTTGTTAGGGCCACAATTTGTTAATTTTTCATTCACTGAGGTGCGATACCCCCATCATCTAACTGCAAAATTATCTGTGGTAAATAATTGTCACCCTGTTGGTTCTCCGGCGCTTAGACATCTTATCCCCTATACAAATGATAGGGGATAAGATGCCTGATTGTGGGGGTCCTGCCGCTGGGGACCCCCGTGATCTTGCACGCCACACCCCGTTATAATCAGTCCCCGGAGCGTGTTCGCTCCGGGTCTGATTACTGTCGATCACGGGGCCAGAGCGTTGTGACGTCAATCCTCCGCTCCGTGTGACATTGTGCTCCGCCCCCTCAATGCAAGCCTATGGGAGGGGGCGTGACAGCTGCGGAGCTGACGGGGCAGAGTCTTGACATCACAACGCTATGGCCCCGTGATCGACAGTAATCAGACCCGGAGCGAACACGCTCCGGGGACTAATTTTAACTGGGTGCGGCGTGCAAGATCACGGGGGTCCCCAGCGACGGGACCCCCGCGATCAGGAATCTTATCCCCTATCCAAAGGATAGGGGATAAGATGTCTAAGCGCCGGAGTACCCCTTTAAGTAAAACAAGTGTTGATAACATTGAGAAGGAATTTGTGTAAAATGTCCCAGTACGTTTATTAGACATCTGCATAGTGCAATTTTCTTGTCGAAGACTTTATATTATTTGGCATTCTTTACTTGAAATTTACTCTTAAAATTATCCATAGTGGAAAGAAAGATCATAGTGAGATCACATGATGTCCCATACTCTAGTGGTCGAGTATGAAAGGGGTTCTGTAGAATTTAAGGAAATTTACTAAACTAACAGCATCATACAGACATGAAAATGTTCGATGTCGGGTTACCCAGCACTCGTCTTCTCCTGCTCAATGAATCAACCATTAGATAATTTTGAGGATTGTTCGCCTCCTAAGGATTGTTTTGATTATCTGCCTAATTTCATTGGTCCGTAGACAATATATTATAGGGTTGGCCATGTGAGGTAAGAACGTATACAGGCAAAGGATCAAAACATTGACATCGGCATTAAGGATTAATTTAGTTTGATTTGTTATATAGACAAAAAGTCTAGGAATGTAGTATATAGTAATAACTAAGAGATGGGTGGTGCAGGTATAAAATGCCTTTTCACCATTTCTCAAGTTGATCGAAGAATTCAAGATCCTTATTATAGCAACGTAGGAGAACACAATGAAACTTAAGGGTAGGAGTAGGACTACCGTTGCGGTACAGAAAGTCACCAGTCTGGAGTAAGTGACATCTCCACAAGCCAAACCATAGACACTACTGCTGGAACAAAAATAGCTATTGATTCTTGTCCGGCCACAATTTAATACAAGAGTAAGGATCACAAAAACACCTATTAAACCTGCAATGGATGATACAAAAAGACATAAAGTACAGGCTACCACCATCTGTTTGTTGGAGATTATGGTGGAGTAATGAAGAGGCCTAGAAATGGCGACATAACGGTCCATGGCCATCACCATAAGTATGAAAGCATCGAGAGTCCCCAGAAAATGGACCCAGAAGACTTGGAAGAGACAGGCCGAGAAGGGCATTGCCCCGTCCTCAAACCAATACTTAGCAATAATTTTAGGCAACGTGATTGTATCAAACAGAAGATCGGAAGCTGCCAGATTGGCGATGGCCATGTACATCGGCTTATGTAGGCTTTCCTTTAGAATGATCAACAGGATCACTGTGCCATTGGCAGATAGGGAAGAGATGTAGACCAAAAACATTATGAGGGATACAGGAAGGTAGAACCTGACCGGGAGACTCGGGAAACCCACCAGCACAATTTCAGAAGGTGTAGACTGGTTTGTCATCCTCTAGTCAAAATAACAAATGTGAGAAAATCCTAGAAGAGAAAAAAAAATGTTTAAGAGAATCAAAAATATTATCTAATAAATATTTACATTACAGTAACCAGAGACCATTGTAACTTTTATCATTTACCCGGCAAACTCCTTTTTCTCCCGGCACTATGGCTGTTTAGCCAATGTGCTCAAAAAAGACATGAACAGTAGATCTGTGTGTGTGTGTGTGTGTGTGTGTGTGTGTGTGTGTTATTCATTTAATTAAATTTGGGGGGAATTTATAATGGCTTTCACTGTAAAACTGTTGAAAAAATTGTCTCCAAGTATTTACGCAAAGGATGGTATTGGACAGGTGATGGGCAGTGCCTGGTTTCCCCCAGACATGATGCTGCCCCCACCACGATCACTGTAGGGATGGTATTGGGCAGGTGATGGGCAGTGCCTGGTTTCCTCTGGACATGATGCTGCCCCCACCATGATCACTGTAGGGATGGTATTGGGCAGGTGATGGGCAGTGCCTGGTTTCCTCTGGACATGATGCTGCCCCCACCATGATCACTGTAGGGATGGTATTGGGCAGATGATGGGCAGTGCTTGGTTTCCTCCAGACATGATGCTGCCCCCACCATGATCACTGTAGGGATGGTATTGGGCAGGTGATAGGCAGTGCCTGGTTTCCCCCAGACATGATGCTGCCCCCACCATGATCACTGTAGGGATGGTATTGGGCAGGTGATGGGCAGTGCCTGGTTTCCTCCAGACATGATGCTGCCCCCACCATGATCACTGTAGGGATGGTATTGGGCAGGTGATGGGCGGTGCCTGGTTTCCTCCAGACATGATGCTGCCCCCACCATGATCACTGTAGGGATGGTATTGGGCAGGTGATGGGCAGTGCCTGGTTTCCCCCAGACATGATGCTGCCCACACCATGATCACTGTAGGGATGGTATTGGGCAGGTGATGGGCGGTGCCTGGTTTCCCCCAGACATGATGCTGTCCCCACCATGATCACTGTAGGGATGGTATTGGACAGGTGATGGGTAGTGCCTGGTTTCCTCAAGACATGATGCTGCCCCCACCATGATCACCGTAGGGATGGCATTGGGCAGGTGATGGGCGGTGCCTGGTTTCCCCCAGACAGGATGCTGCCCACACCATGATCACTGTAGGGATGATATTGGGCAGGTGATGGGTAGTGACTGGTTTCCCCCAGACATGATGCTGCCCCCACCATGATCACTGTAGGGATGGTATTGGGCAGGTGATGGGCAGTGCCTGGTTTCCTCCAGACATGATGCTGCCCCCGCCATGATCACTGTAGGGATGGTATTGTAAAGGTAATGGGCAGTGCCTGGTTTCCTCCAGACATGATGCTGCCCCCACCATGATCACTGTAGGGATGGTATTGGGCAGGTGATGGGCAGTGTCTGGTTTCCTCCAGACATGATGCTGCCCCCACCATGATCACTGTAGGGATGGTATTGGGCAGGTGATGGGCAGTGCCTGGTTTCCCCCAGACATGATGCTGCCCACACCATGATCACTGTAGGGATGGTATTGGGCAGGTGATGGGCGGTGCCTGGTTTCCCCCAGACATGATGCTGCCCCCACCATGATCACTGTAGGGATGGTATTGGACAGGTGATGGGTAGTGCCTGGTTTCCTCAAGACATGATGCTGCCCCCACCATGATCACCGTAGGGATGGCATTGGGCAGGTGATGGGCGGTGCCTGGTTTCCCCCAGACAGGATGCTGCCCACACCATGATCACTGTAGGGATGATATTGGGCAGGTGATGGGTAGTGACTGGTTTCCCCCAGACATGATGCTGCCCCCACCATGATCACTGCAGGGAAGGTATTGGGCAGGTGATGGGCAGTACCTGGTTTCCTCCAGACATAATGCTGCCCCCACCATGATCACTGTAGGGATGGTATTGGGCAGGTGATGGGCAGTGGTTTCCTCCATACATTATGCTGCCCCCACCATGATCACTGTAGGGATGGTATTGGGCAGGTGATGGGCAGTGCCTGGTTTCCTCCAGACATGATGCTGCCCCCGCCATGATCACTGTAGGGATGGTATTGTAAAGGTAATGGGCAGTGCCTGGTTTCCTCCAGACATGATGCTGCCCCCACCATGATCACTGTAGGGATGGTATTGGGCAGGTGATGGGCAGTGCCTGGTTTCCTCCAGACATGATGCTGCCCCCACCATGATCACTGTAGGGATGGTATTGGGCAGGTGATGGGCAGTGCCTGGTTTCCCCCAGATATGATGCTGCCCCCACCATGATCACTGTAGGGATGGTATTGGTCAGGTGATGGGCAGTGCCTGGTTTCCTCCAGACATGATGCTGCCTCCACCATGATCACTGTAGGGATGGTATTTGGCTATGATTTGTTATTCTTTTATTTTTTATTTATTTTCTTATTTTAGTAACATTATCCGATTTAGTAAGTAACAAAAACAAACTAAATATTACAGTAAAAACAACAGCTAAAAGAGGAAATGAAAAACAGCTTCACTATGACTGTTATTGATAGAAGTGAAAAAGACAGTGGTTGCAGTGAGAGTCATGAGGGTCATGTGTACAGTCACAGGTCTGATATACAGGGTGGGCCATTTCTATGGATAAACCTTATATACACCCTATATACTCTATACAGTGCGCCATTTCTATGGATAAACCTTAATAAAATGGGAATGCTTGGTGATAACTTCATGTTTGTGGCACATTAGTATATGTGAGGGGGGAAACTTTTCAAGATGAGTGGTGACCATGGCGGCCATTTTGAAGTCGGCTATTTTGAATCCAACTTTTGTTTTTTCAATAGGAAGAGGGTCATGTGACATATCAAACCTATTGGGAATTTCACAACAAAAACAATGATGTGCTTGGTTTTAATGTAACTTTATTCTTTCATGAGTTATTTACAAGTTTCTGACCACTTATAAAATGTGTTCAATGTGCTGCCCATTGTGGTGGATTGTCAATGCAACCCTCTTCTTTATATACTGCTATATACTACTATATACACAGCAGGAGAAATGCTAGCACAGGTTTCCAGTATCTGTATACACTGCTATATACTACTATATACACAGCAGGAGAAATGCTAGCACAGGCTTCCAGTATCCGTATACACTGCTATATACTACTATATACACCGCAGGAGAAATGCTAGCACAGGCTTCCAGTATCCATATACACTGCTATATACTACTATATACACCGCAGGAGAAATGCTAACACAGGCTTCCAGTATCCGTATACACTGCTATATACTACTATATACACCGCAGGAGAAATGCTAGCACAGGCTTCCAGTATCCGTATACACTGCTATATACTACTATATACACTGCAGGAGAAATGCTAGCACAGGCTTCCAGTATCCGTATACACTGCTATATACTACTATATACACTGCAGGAGAAATGCTAGCACAGGCTTCCAGTATCCGTATACACTGCTATATACTACTATATACACCGCAGGAGATATGCTAGCACAGACTTCCAGTATCTGTATACACTGCTATATACTACTATATACACCGCAGGAGAAATGCTAGCACAGGCTTCCAGTATCCGTATACACTGCTATATACTACTGTATACACCGCAGGAGAAATGCTAGCACAGGCCTCCAGTATCCGTATACATTGCTATATACTACTATATACACCGCAGGAGAAATGCTAGCACAGGCTTCCAGTATCCGTATACACTGCTATATACTACTATATACACCGCAGGAGAAATGCTAGCACAGGCTTCCAGTATCCGTATACACTGCTATATACTACTACGGATACTGGAAGCCTGTGCTAGCATTTCTCCTGCGGTGTATATAATAGTATATAGCAGTGTATATGGATACTGGAAGCCTGTGCTAGCATTTCTCCTGCGGTGTATATAGTAGTATATAGCAGTGTATACGGATACTGGAAGCCTGTGCTAGCATTTCTCCTGTGGTGTATATAGTAGTATATAGCAGTGTATACGGATACTGGAAGCTTGTGCTAGCATTTCTCCTGCTGTGTATATAGTAGTATATAGCAGTGTATACGGATACTGGAAGCCTGTGCTAGCATTTCTCCTGTGGTGTATATAGTAGTATATAGCAGTGTATACGGATAATGGAAGCCTGTGCTAGCATTTCTCCTGCGGTGTATATAGTAGTATATAGCAGTGTATACGGATACTGGAAGTCTGTGTTAGCATTTCTCCTGCGATGTATATAGTAGTATATAGCAGTGTATACAGATACTGGAAGCCTGTGCTAGCATTTCTCCTGCGGTGTATATAGTAGTATATAGCAGTGTATACGGATACTGGAAGCCTGTGCTAGCATTTCTCCTGCGGGGTATATAGTAGTATATAGCAGTGTATACGGATACTTGGAGCCTGTGCTAGCATTTCTCCTGGGGTGTATATAGTATATAGCAGTGTATACGGATACTGGAAGCCTGTGCTAGCATTTCTCCTGCGGTGTATATAGTAGTATATAGCAGTGTATACAGATACTGGAAGCCTGTGCTAGCATTTCTCCTGCGGTGTATATAGCAGTATATAGCAGTGTATACGGATATTGGAGGCCTGTGCTAGCATTTCTCCTGCAGTGTATATAGTAGTATATAGTAGTGTATACGGATACTGGAAGCCTGTGCTAGAATTTCTCCTGCGGTGTATAAAGTAGTATATAGCAGTGTATACAGATACTGGAAGCCTGTGCTAGCATTTCTCCTGCGGTGTATATAGTAGTATATAGCAGTGTATTTGGATACTGGAGGCCTGTGCTAGCATTTCTCCTGCGGTGTATATAGTAGTATATAGCGGTGTATACGAATACTGGAGGCCTGTGCTAGCATTTCTCCTGCGGTGTATATAGTAGTATAAAGCGGTGTATATACGGATACTGGAAGCCTGTGCTAGCATTTCTCCTGCGGTGTAAATAGTAGTATATAGCAGTGTATACGGATACTGGAAGCCTGTGCTAGCATTTCTCCTGCGGTGTATATAGTAGTATATAGCAGTGTATACAAATACTGGAAGCCTGTGCTAGCATTTCTGCTGCGGTGTAAATAGTAGTATATAGCAGTGTATACGGATACTGGAAGCCTGTGCTAGCATTTCTCCTGCGGTGTATATAGTAGTATATAGCAGTGTATACGGATACTGGAAGCCTGTGCTAGCATTTCTCCTGCAGTGTATATAGTAGTATATAGTAGTATATAGAGAAGAGGGTTGCATTGACAATCCAACACAATGGGCAGCACATTGAACACATTTTATAAGTGGTCAGAAACTTGTAAATAACTCATGAAAGAATAAAGTTATGTTAAAACCGAGCACATCATTGTTTTTCTTGTGAAATTCCCATTAAGTTTGATGTGTCACATGACCCTCTTCCTATTGAAAAAACAAAAGTTGGATTCAAAATGGCCGACTTCAAAATGGCCGCCATGGTCACCACCCATCTTGAAAAGTTTCCCCCCTCACATATACTAATGTGCCACAAACAGGAAGTTATTATCACCAACCATTCCCATTTTATTAAGGTGTATCCATATAAATGGCGCACCCTGTATAGAGTATATAGGGTGTATATAAGGTGTATCCATAGAAATGGCGCACCCTGTATAGAGTATATAGGGTGTATATAAGGTGTATCCATGTAAATGGCGCACCCTGTATAGAGTGTACAGGGTGTATATAAGGTGTATCCATATAAATGGCGCACCCTGTATAGAGTATATAGGGTGTATATAAGGTGTATCCATATGAATGGCCCACCCTGTATAGAGTATATAGGGTGTATATAAGGTGTATCCATATAAATGGCGCACCCTGTATAGAGTATATAGGGTGTATATAAGGTGTATCCATATAAATGGCGCACCTTGTATAGAGTATATAGGGTGTATATAAGGTGTATCCATATAAATGACGCACCCTGTATAGAGTATATAGGGTGTATATAAGGTGTATCCCTATAAATGGCGCACCCTGTATAGAGTATATTGGGTGTATATAAGGTGTATCCCTATAAATGGCGCACCCTGTATAGAGTATATAGGGTGTATATAAGGTGTATCCATATGAATGGCCCACCCTGTATAGAGTATACAGGGTGTATATAAGGTGTATCCACATAATTGGCGCACCCTGTATAGAGTATATTGGGTGTATATAAGGTGTATCCCTATAAATGGCGCACCCTGTATAGAGTATATAGGGTGTATATAAGGTTTATCCATATGAATGGCGCACCCTGTATAGAGTATACAGGGTGTATATAAGGTGTATCCACATAATTGGCGCACCCTGTATAGAGTATATAGGGTGTATATAAGGTGTATCCATATGAATGGCGCACCCTGTATAGAGTATATAGGGTGTATATAAGGTGTATCCACATAATTGGCGCACCCTGTATAGAGTATACAGGGTGTATATAAGGTGTATCCCTATAAATGGTGCACCCTGTATAGAGTATATAGGGTGTATATAAGGTGTATCCATATGAATGGCCCACCCTGTATAGAGTATACAGGGTGTATATAAGGTGTATCCCTATAAATGGCGCACCCTGTATAGAGTATATAGGGTGTATATAAGGTGTATCCATATAAATGGCGCACCCTGTATAGAGTATAATGGGTGTATATAAGGTGTATCCATAGAAATGACCCACCCTGTATAGAGTATATAGGGTGTATATAAGGTGTATACATATAAATGGCGCACCCTGTATAGAGTATATAGGGTGTATATAAGGTGTATCCATATAAATGGCGCACCCTGTATAGAGTATAATGGGTGTATATAAGGTGTATCCATAGAAATGACCCACCCTGTATAGAGTATATAGGGTGTATATAAGGTGTATTCATATAAATGGCGCACCCTGTATAGAGTATATAGGGTGTATATAAGGTGTATCCATATAAATGGCGCACCCTGTATAGAGTATATAGGGTGTATATAAGGTGTATCCATATAAATGGCGCACCCTGTATAGAGTATATAGGGTGTATATAAGGTGTATCCATATAAATGGCGCACCCTGTATAGAGTATATAGGGTGTATATAAGGTGTATCCGTATAAATGGCGCACTGTATGGAGTATATAGGGTGTATATAAGGTGTATCCATAGAAATGGCCCACCCTGTATAGAGTATACAGGGTGTATATAAGGTGTATCCATATAAATGGCCCACCCTGTATAGAGTATATTGGGTGTATATAAGGTGTATCCATATAAATGGCCCACCCTTTATAGAGTATATTGGGTGTATATAAGGTGTATCCCTATAAATGGCGCACCCTGTATAGAGTATATAGGGTGTATATAAGGTGTATCCATATAAATGGCGCACCTTGTATAGAGTATATAGGGTGTATATAAGGTGTATCCATATAAATGGCGCACCCTGTATAGAGTATATAGGGTGTATATAAGGTGTATCCATATAAATAGCGCACTGTATAGAGTATATTGGGTGTATATAAGGTGTATCCATATAAATGGCGCACCCTTAATAGAGTATATAGGGTGTATATAAGGTGTATCCATATAAATGGCGCACCTTGTATAGAGTATATAGGGTGTATAAGGTGTATCCATATAAATGGCGCACCCTGTATAGAGTATATAGGGTGTATATAAGGTGTATCCATATAAATAGCGCACTGTATAGAGTATATTGGGTGTATATAAGGTGTATCCATATAAATGGCGCACCCTGTATAGAGTATATAGGGTGTATATAAGGTGTATCCATATAAATGGCGCACCTTGTATAGAGTATATAGGGTGTATATAAGGTGTATCCATATAAATGGCGCACCCTGTATAGAGTATATAGGGTGTATATAAGGTGTATCCATATGAATGGCCCACCCTGTATAGAGTATATAGGGTGTATATAAGGTGTATCCACATAATTGGCGCACCCTGTATAGAGTATATTGGGTGTATATAAGGTGTATCCCTATAAATGGCGCACCCTGTATAGAGTATATAGGGTGTATATAAGGTGTATCCATATGAATGGCGCACCCTGTATAGAGTATATAGGGTGTATATAAGGTGTATCCATATAAATGGCGCACCCTGTATAGAGTATATAGGGTGTTTATAAGGTGTATCCATATAAATGGCGCACCCTGTATAGAGTATAATGGGTGTATATAAGGTGTATCCATAGAAATGGCCCACCCTGTATAGAGTATATAGGGTGTATATAAGGTGTATCCATATGAATGGCCCACCCTGTATAGAGTATATAGGGTGTATATAAGGTGTATCCATAGAAATGGCGCACCTTGTATAGAGTATGTAGGGTGTATATAAGGTGTATCCATATAAATGGCGCACCCTGTATAGAGTATATAGGGTGTATATAAGGTGTATCCATATAAATAGCGCACTGTATAGAGTATATAGGGTGTATATAAGGTGTATCCATATAAATGGCGCACCCTGTATAGAGTATATAGGGTGTATATAAGGTGTATCCATATAAATAGCGCACCCTGTATAGAGTATATAGGGTGTATATAAGGTGTATCCATAGAAATGGCGCACCCTGTATAGAGTATATAGGGTGTATATAAGGTGTATGCATATAAATGGCGCACCCTGTATAGAGTATATAGGGTGTATATAAGGTGTATCCATATAAATGGCCCACCCTGTATAGAGTATATAGGGTGTATATAAGGTGTATCCATATGAATGGCCCACCCTGTATAGAGTATATAGGGTGTATATAAGGTGTATCCATATAAATGGCGCACCCTGTATAGAGTATATAGGGTGTATATAAGGTGTATACATATAAATGGCGCACCCTGTATAGAGTATATAGGGTGTATATAAGGTGTATCCATATAAATGACGCACCCTGTATAGAGTATATAGGGTGTATATAAGGTGTATCCATATAAATGGCGCACCCTGTATAGAGTATATAGGGTGTATATAAGGTGTATCCATATAAATAGCGCACTGTATAGAGTATATTGGGTGTATATAAGGTGTATCCATATAAATGGCGCACCCTGTATAGAGTATATAGGGTGTATATAAGGTGCATCCATATAAATGGCCCACCCTGTATAGAGTATATAGGGTGTATATAAGGTGTATCCATATAAATGGCGCACCCTGTATAGAGTATATAGGGTGTATATAAGGTGTATCCATATAAATGGCGCACCCTGTATAGAGTATATAGGGTGTATATAAGGTGTATCCATATAAATGGCGCACCCTGTATAGAGTATATAGGGTGTATATAAGGTGTATCCATATAAATGGCGCACCCTGTATAGAGTATATAGGGTGTATATAAGGTGTATCCATATAAATGGCGCACCCTGTATAGAGTATATAGGGTGTATATAAGGTGTATCCATATAAATGGCGCACCCTGTATAGAGTATATAGGGGGTATATAAGGTGTATCCCTATATATGGCGCACCCTGTATAGAGTATATAGGGTGTATATAAGGTGTATCCATATAAATGGCGCACCCTGTATAGAGTATATAGGGTGTATATAAGGTGTATCCATATAAATGGCGCACCCTGTATAGAGTATATAGGGTGTATATAAGGTGTATCCCTATAAATGGCCCACCCTGTATAGAGTATATAGGGTGTATATAAGGTGTATCCATATAAATGGCGCACCCTGTATAGAGTATATAGGGTGTATATAAGGTGTATCCATATAAATGGCGCACCCTGTATAGAGTATATAGGGTGTATATAAGGTGTATCCATATAAATGGCCCACCCTGTATAGAGTATACAGGGTGTATATAAGATGTATCCATAGAAATGGCCCACCCTGTATAGAGTATATAGGGTGTATATAAGGTGTATCCATATGAATGGCCCACCCTGTATAGAGTATATAGGGTGTATATAAGGTGTATCCATAGAAATGGCGCACCTTGTATAGAGTATGTAGGGTGTATATAAGGTGTATCCATATAAATGGCGCACCCTGTATAGAGTATATAGGGTGTATATAAGGTGTATCCATATAAATAGCGCACCCTGTATAGAGTATATAGGGTGTATATAAGGTGTATCCATAGAAATGGCGCACCCTGTATAGAGTATATAGGGTGTATATAAGGTGTATGCATATAAATGGCGCACCCTGTATAGAGTATATAGGGTGTATATAAGGTGTATCCATAGAAATGGCCCACCCTGTATAGAGTATATAGGGTGTATATAAGGTGTATCCATATGAATGGCGCACCCTGTATAGAGTATATAGGGTGTATATAAGGTGTATCCATATAAATGACGCACCCTGTATAGAGTATATAGGGTGTATATAAGGTGTATCCATATAAATGGCGCACCCTGTATAGAGTATATAGGGTGTATATAAGGTGTATCCATATAAATGGCGCACCCTGTATAGAGTATATAGGGTGTATATAAGGTGTATCCCTATAAATGGCCCACCCTGTATAGAGTATATAGGGTGTATATAAGGTGTATCCATATAAATGGCGCACCCTGTATAGAGTATATAGGGTGTATATAAGGTGTATCCATATAAATGGCGCACCCTGTATAGAGTATATAGGGTGTATATAAGGTGTATCCATATAAATGGCCCACCCTGTATAGAGTATACAGGGTGTATATAAGATGTATCCATAGAAATGGCCCACCCTGTATAGAGTATATAGGGTGTATATAAGGTGTATCCATATGAATGGCCCACCCTGTATAGAGTATATAGGGTGTATATAAGGTGTATCCATAGAAATGGCGCACCTTGTATAGAGTATGTAGGGTGTATATAAGGTGTATCCATATAAATGGCGCACCCTGTATAGAGTATATAGGGTGTATATAAGGTGTATCCATATAAATAGCGCACCCTGTATAGAGTATATAGGGTGTATATAAGGTGTATCCATAGAAATGGCGCACCCTGTATAGAGTATATAGGGTGTATATAAGGTGTATCCATATAAATGGCGCACCCTGTATAGAGTATATAGGGTGTATATAAGGTGTATCCATAGAAATGGCCCACCCTGTATAGAGTATATAGGGTGTATATAAGGTGTATCCATATGAATGGCGCACCCTGTATAGAGTATATAGGGTGTATATAAGGTGTATCCATATAAATGACGCACCCTGTATAGAGTATATAGGGTGTATATAAGGTGTATCCATATAAATGGCGCACCCTGTATAGAGTATATAGGGTGTATATAAGGTGTATCCATATAAATAGCGCACTGTATAGAGTATATTGGGTGTATATAAGGTGTATCCATATAAATGGCGCACCCTGTATAGAGTATATAGGGTGTATATAAGGTGTATCCATATAAATGGCCCACCCTGTATAGAGTATATAGGGTGTATATAAGGTGTATCCATAGAAATGGCCATCCCTGTATAGAGTATATAGGGTGTATATAAGGTGTATCCATAGAAATGGCCATCCCTGTATAGAGTATATAGGGTGTATATAAGGTGTATCCATATAAATGGCGCACCCTGTATAGAGTATATAGGGTGTATATAAGGTGTATCCATATAAATGGCGCACCCTGTATAGAGTATATAGGGTGTATATAAGGTGTATCCATATAAATGGCGCACCCTGTATAGAGTATATAGGGTGTATATAAGGTGTATCCATATAAATGGCGCACCCTGTATAGAGTATATAGGGTGTATATAAGGTGTATCCATATAAATGGCGCACCTTGTATAGAGTATATAGGGTGTATATAAGGTGTATCCATATAAATGGCGCACCCTGTATAGAGTATATAGGGGGTATATAAGGTGTATCCCTATATATGGCGCACCCTGTATAGAGTATATAGGGTGTATATAAGGTGTATCCATATAAATGGCGCACCCTGTATAGAGTATATAGGGTGTATATAAGGTGTATCCATATAAATGGCGCACCCTGTATAGAGTATATAGGGTGTATATAAGGTGTATACATATAAATGGCGCACCCTGTATAGAGTATATAGGGTGTATATAAGGTGTATCCCTATAAATGGCCCACCCTGTATAGAGTATATAGGGTGTATATAAGGTGTATACATATAAATGGCCATCCCTGTATAGAGTATATAGGGTGTATATAAGGTGTATCCATATAAATGGCGCACCCTGTATAGAGTATATAGGGTGTATATAAGGTGTATCCATAGAAATGGCCCACCCTGTATAGAGTATATAGGGTGTATATAAGGTGTATCCATATAAATGGCGCACCCTGTATAGAGTATATAGGGTGTATATAAGGTGTATCCATATAAATGGCCCACCCTGTATAGAGTATATAGGGTGTATATAAGGTGTATACATATAAATGGCGCACCCTGTAGATTCATACAGAGCTGTAGTCTGGAGTCATTGGAGTCTATTCAGCCATATTGTCATGTAAGGAGATACGTGGGCCGTGTATGGTCAGGGATGGTCACGACAATAACCTAATGTAGAGTTACATTTTCCTCATCCCGAAATCTAAAAGATGATAAATAAAGATATAAAACTTACTCAGCCAATAGTTGAGGTCAATGAATCTCCAGGAAGGTGAGAAGGAATAAAATAACCCCTCAGATCTCTGCTGTATTTATACCCTACAGAGCTGCGTCATACAGTCCCCGGGGCCCAACTCTCATATGGACGTCACAGCTGATGGAGTTATCGTCTTATCTCATCTTATCTCATCTGATATCATCATATTTACAGTTGTGCTTGTGAAAGTTTGTGAACCCTTCAGAATTTTTGATATTTATGCATAAATTTGAACTAAAACTACATCAGAAATATCAACTAAAGATAGAGAACTAATTGAAACATATTATACTTGGTAATTTCTTTCTTTATCACTGGGACGCCCATAGTAGAAGAGATATTAACCCCTGAGTTATTTGATGACACAAGGATTTATGTTCCTGATCCTGCAGGAGGTTCCAGTCAGGAAGGGACATTACACCATGGGGCCTTAAATCTGAATTGTTGGTGGACGTTGTGGCTAATGGAATATTTCCCCATGACCTCTGTAGGTGGCATTGAAGTGTATCCATATAACAGGGTGTATTTGGTTCTTTAGGGCAACGTGTGAGTGCTAGAGAGACCCTAAGATCTGCTTTGAGACAGGTCCGCCCCTGAGGATCATTACTAGTGAGAGCAAAGGGTTAAAGAAAAATGGTCATGCTGTTAACCCACACTATACCCAATTCAATGGGTAATAGTGTTGGTGAACAGATGACCGATGAGGGGTCACTGACTCCTCTACATACCTTTACTCCGGAGATCCATCCCTCCAGAGAACTGCTTACATCTTCTGTGAACTGTGCACTGGGGGAGGGCCCACCGGCTGAATATGAATAATCATTGTTTCTGGCCACGTGAGCATTGTGGGACAGATCTCTAGAGTAAAGGTATGTATAGGAGCCAGTGACCCCTCATCGGTCATCTGTTCGCCAACACTATACCCTAGTGTATTAGGTTTGTGTGGGTGAACAGGATGACCGTCTTCCTTTAACCTTAGGATGCCAGGCTCGAGTAAAAAAATCTGTGCTTCATGTTTAGTACTGGTCTCTTTATGTCAGAAAGACCTTATGGGCCCCTCAGACTCCTGACGCCCTGTGCGCCCCCTATAGTTATGCCCCGGAGGAGTGATTGGAAGTCTGAGGAAGAGTGGAGTCTGTAAATCTGCTGTGTGAGGTCAGGATATGCTCCAGTATGTGATGGATCCTGGACCCTCAGAGTAGGGCCAGACTGGCTACTGGGCACACCGGCTATTTTCCCAGTTGGTTAGGTCGTCTGCAGGGCCTTCCATGTGTCTCGGTGCCAGACTTTTCAATTTTCAATTAAATTAATTCATCTTTTTCAATAAAAACAAATGCGGCTCTGGACACCTTCTCCCCCCACAAGGCCCTGTTCCCCGGGCACTCCAGTCCGGTCCCCTGGCAGTAGGCGTCCATACACAAGCACGTCCATGAACCATGCAAGAGGAGAATCCCCCAGTGCCTTGCTCACGGCAGCCCTCTGATCCTCCATTACAAGGTGAAGAGAAGGACAGGTCGGGGCAGAGGCTTTTGGAGAAGGGGAAAGAGAAGTTTGGGGGGGGGGGGCAGAAAAGTGTTGAGCAAGATGACAGACTGGAGGGAGGTGTCATGGAGGAAAAGGAAAAAAGAGGGGTCTAGGAGGATATACAAGTATAGAGGGATCTGGGGATAACTTTGGAATCCAAAAGAAAATGTTGGGGTCTGGGGGGCAGAGGGGTCTGTAGAAGGACTTAGGGGTCTGCGGGGGAAGAGGGGTCTGGAAGAGGATCTGCGGCCTGGGATGGCAGAGGGGTCTGTGGGGACTTAGGAATCTGGAGAAGGACAAAGGGTCAGGGGCCCGGGGGCACTTAAGGCGATAAAGGAGGAGGGTAAGAATGGGTCTGGAGAAGGACTAGGGGGTTTGTTCTTTCACACTGCTGACATTCCGCTGGTAGAATTCCTCTGCGAAAATCGGTTTGCAACAGAGTCTCATTGTTTACAAATGGATTCTGCTGCTCTGTGCATACTGGACATCCGCCCAAAGAATGAACATGTTCATCCTTTGGACAGAATTTCGTGGTGCTGCTTTCAGGTCTTTGAGACTACGCACATCCGCACCGTGCTGCTGCTTATGACTTTGGCGCACCTGCCACAAGCGCACATTCTGCTGGTTAATTGTATGCAGTTTGAGCCCTTAAGGGTCTGAAGGAAGAGGGGAAAACTTTATCTGGTGGGACTTAGGGTTCTGGGTGTACTTAAAGGGGTACTCCGGTGGAAAACTTTTTTTTTTTTAAATCAACTGGTGCCACAAAGTTAAACAGATTTGTAAATTACTTCTATTTAAAAATCTTAATCCTTCCTGTACTTATCAGCTGCTGTTAGGATCCACATGAAGTTGTATTTCTTTCTGGAGTTCTTTTCAGTCTGGCCACAGTGTTCTCTGCTGCCACCTCTGTCCATGTCAGGAGAGGTTTGCTATGGGGATTTGCTCCTGCTCTGGACAGTTCCTGACATGGACAGAGGTGGCAGCAGAGAGCACTGTGATCAGACTGAAAATAACTCCATAAAGAAATACAACTTAATGTGGAGCATACAGCAGCTGATAAGTACTGGAAATATTAAGATTTTTAAATAGAAGTCATTTACAAATCTGTTTAATTTTCTGGCACCAGTTGATTTAAAAAAAAAAAAAAAAAAAAAAATCACCGGAGTACCCCTTTAAAGGTCTGGAGGAGGACAGTACAAGGAATGGGATTTTGCCAATATAATGGTTTATATTTATTGGGCAAGGTGTATGTCAGGGTTATAATTAGAGGTCAAAGTGTGTGGCAGGGTTAGGCCAGGTTTCCACACAAATTTTTTTTCTGGTGTTTTTTTGGATATCTGCCACTTTCACTTGTTGCTGGATCTACTTCTGACTTTGGCTCAAAAAGTGCAGTGGCAGATATCCAAAAAACGTCAGAAAAAAATGTGCGGAAACCTAGCCTTATATTGATAAATGTATTCATATAAGGATAAGGATCTGCTGACAATGTGAGGAACCAATGATGTCTGAGTAGCAGACTCTGCAGAAGAAGCTATAGCTGGAAGAAGTCCTGGTGGTCTGGACCAGATATAAATAAAAATAAAAGGAAAGACAACAGAGAATATGTCATCTGTGAGTCACTGATATCATTGAGTATTCTCCTGACTGTCCCATCAGAGCTGTAGTCACTGATATCATTGGTATTCTCCTGACTGTCCCATCAGAGCTGTAGTCACTGATATCATTGGTATTCTCCTGACTGTCCCATCAGAGCTGTAGTCACTGATATCATTGGTATTCTCCTGACTGTATCCATCAGAGCTGTAGTCACTAATATCATTGTGTGTTCACCTGACTGAATCCATCAGAGCTGTAGTCACTGATATCATTGATATTCTCCAGACTGTAGTAATCAGCTATGTAGTCACTCATATTATTGGTATTCTCCTGACTGTATCCATCAGAGCTGTAGTGACTGGTATCAGTGGTATTCTCCTGACTGTCCCATCAGAACTGTAGTCACTGATATCATTGTGTGTTCTCCTGACTGTCCCATCGGAGCTGCAGTCACTGATATCATTGTATATTCTCCTGACTGTATCCATCAGAGCTGTAGTCACTGATATCATTGTGTATTTTCCTGACTGTATCCATCAGAGCTGTAGTCACTGATATAATTGTATATTCTCCTGACTGTATCCATCAGAGTTGTAGTCACTGATATCATTGGTATTCTCCTGACTGTCCCATCAGAGCTGTAGTCCCTGATATCATTGTGTGTTCTCCTGACTTTTCCATCAGAGCTTAAGTCACTGATATCATTAGTATTGTGCTGACTGTATCCATCAGAGCTGTAGTCACTGATTATGTTGTGTATTCTCCTGACTGTCCCATCAGAGCTATAGTCATTAATATCATTGTGTATTCACCTGACTGTTTCCATCAGAGCTGTAGTCACTGATATCATTGTGTGTTCTCCCGACTGTCCCATCAGAGCTGTAGTCACTGATATCATTGGTATTCTCCTAACTGTATCCATCAGAGCTGTAGTCACTGATATCATTGTGTGTTCTCCTGACTGTCCCATCAGAGCTGTAGTCACTGATATCATTGTGTATTCTCCTGACTATCCCATCAGAGCTGTAGTGACTGATACCATTGTGTATTCTCTTGACTGTCCCATCAGAGGTGTAGTCACTTGTATGTTCTGCAGGGATGATGGGTGAACTACCCCAATCTGTGGCTCTTTAGCTGTTACAAAACTACAACTCTCATCAGGCCTAAAGCTCTCCAGGCATGGTGGAAGTTGTAGCATTGCCACTTGAACCAAAGTGACGTTAGACTATGCAGGCCATTTTGTTTTGTTGGCGGTCCAACTGCTGGGACCTCCACCCCAAAAAAGGGGGCTTCATAGCCAAATATGCCTGGCCTTTTTTTGGTACCAGTCTTGCCCTACATCAGAGGCCGCTTAGTCATAGAGACATGTCAAAAGTTTTGTTTGTCCAGGGTCTATAGTAGTACTCTGTAGTTCTCTGTAAGAATCGGCTACAAACTGTGGACTGGAACTTTACTAAAGTTATTGTCCCCGGATACTGTGTTAGGGCACAGAATGGGCAACAGTGTAGGGTCTCAACAATTGTGTGGAGTACAAAGAGAGGCCTCCTTTGGGGGTCACTATAGATGGGGGGCTTGTATGGAGCTGGAGAAGGTCTTGAAAGATAAGGATCTTGAAAACATTATTTTCTGATGACACATTCCCTTTAAACTATTTCTTCACATTGCTGCAATTTATAGCTTTCTTGTCATGCAGAGATTGAAATGCAGGTACTGCACCTGTCAGGGGTCCAAATGGCACCCCAGTAACACAATCAGCGGGTGCCCGTTTGTTACCAATGCAGCCAAAGGTCTTCTGAAGGTCTCTGTGCCTCTGGAAGGCATTCTTGTACAGTCTGCTCTCTCAGATGCAGACCTTAGGGTTCCCCTCTGTGCCCCATAAAGTTGATAGACCCCCTCGGTGCCCCCATGTAGTAATTAAATCCCACCTCTGTGCCCCAATGTAGTGAGTTAGCCTCCCTATCTGTGCCTCCCATATGGTAGATAACCCCCATGCTTCCATATAATAGATAGGCTTCCCCTCTGTTCCCCTATATAATAGTTAGGCCCGCTCAATGCCTGCATATAGTAGTTAAATCCCCCTCTCAGTGCCCGCATGTAGTGAGTTACCTTCAGCCCTCTGTGTCTCCATATAGTAGTTTTGCTCCCACTCACTCTCTGTTTCACCATGTAATAGTTAATCCCCGCTCTGTTCCCCTGTAGTAGTCAATCGCCCCCCATCTGTGCCTCATTTAGTAGTTGGGATCCCCCTTCTGTGCCCCATATAGTCTTGTGGCCTCCTTCTGTGCCCACATATAGTAGTTAGACCTCCCTCTCTTTGTGCCACCATGTAGTAGCTAGGGACAATGTGTGGTGAATTTGTTGGATGTGGGTCCATACCTGTATCTTACTCATCTTCAGGCTGGTATATTAGACTAACTCATTTGAATGCCATAACATTTCTTGCACCTCCACCACTATTTTACTTAATTTCTTTGTACCTCTAGGTTCATGCCCTTATTTTTGCTGTGCATTATTATACTGCTTTCTATTTCGTGTTGCTGTATGTAATTCGTAATCACAATGAATGAGCAGACAGAATACGTTTGGCACTTCTCTAGGAGATATAATAACTACGGTAAGGTGAGGACGGCAGCAATGAAGGGGGGATGTGAAAGCCGACAGCTAATGGTGCCGAGCAGTCGAGGAAAAATAAGTTCCAAATGTATATATATTATATATTATCTTATTCTTTTTATTATTTTTTATTATCTTCATGGGTAGATATATTTTATTAAAATCATTTTTTATCATCTAAATGTTCTTTGGTTAGATTCTAAATGCTGCAATATAGCCATATTGTTTAATACTTGTTATCTAAGTTTTCCTAGTATTATATAACATATTGTATGTTTCTGGTTACAAATCCATTCCATTTCTTGCTTTTTACAAAGAAAACAGCTTATGTGCAGCTACTTTAATTGCAAAATGTGTATATAAGGATTTACTAGTCAGTTTGACTCACATCTCTACTGAGGAAAGGGCCGTTTTGAATTGTTAAGGGCCCTGAAACGTGTCTAGAGCTGATTTTAATGCGTCCAGAATTCACTTCTATGATTCCATCAGAGCTGTAGTCATTAATATCATTGTGTGTTATCCTGACTGTCCCATCAGAGCTGTAGTCACTGATATCATTGGTATTCTCCTAATTGTATCCATCAGAGCTGTAGTCACTGATATCATTGTGTATTCTCCTGACTGTCCCATCAGAGCTGTAGTCACTGATATCATTGTGTATTCTCCTGACTGTCCCATCAGAGCTGTAGTCACTGATATCATTAGTATTCTCCTAACTGTATCCATAAGAGCAGTAGTCACTGATATCATTGTGTATTCTCCTGACTGTCCCATCAGAGCTGTAGTCACTGATATCATTGTGTATTATCCTGACTGTCCCATCAGAGCTGTAGTCACTGATATCACTGTGTATTCTCCTGACTGTCCCATCAGAGCTGTAGTCACTGATATCATTGGTATTCTCCTGACTGTATCCATCAGAGCTGTAGTCACTGATATCATTGTGTATTCTCCTGACTATCCCATCAGAGCTGTAGTGACTGATACCATTGTGTATTCTCCTGACTGTCCCATCAGAGGTGTAGTCACTTGTATGTTCTGCAGGGATGATGGGTAAACTACCCCAATCTGTGGCTCTTCAGCTGTTATAAAATTACAACTCTTATCATGCCTAAAACTCTTCAGGCATGATGGAAGTTGTAGCTTTGCCACTTGAACCAAGGTGACGTTAGACTATGCAGGTCATTTTGTTTTGTTGGAGGTCCAACTACTGGGACCCCCACCCCAAAAAAGGGGGCTTCATAGCTAAATATGCCTGGCCTTTTTTTGGTCCCAGTCTTGCCCTACATCAGAGGCCGCTTAGTCATAGAGACATGTCAAAAGTTTTGTTTGTCCAGGGTCTATAGTAGTACTCTGTAGTTTTCTGTAAGAATCGGTTACAGACTGTGGACTGGAACTTTACTAAAGTTATTGTCCCCGGATACTGTGTTAGGGCACAGAATGGGCTACAGTGTAGGGTCTCAACAATTGTGTGGAGTACAAAGAGAGGCCTCCATTGGGGGGTCACTATAGATGGGGGGCTTGTATGGAGCTGTAGAAGGTCTTGAAAGGTAAGGATCTTGAAAACATTATTTTCTGATGACACATTCCCTTTAAACCATTTCTTCACATTGCTGCAATTTATAGCTTTCTTGTCATGCAGAGACAAGTCTGCACTGAACTTATAAAGCTACACTGAACCGAAGATCCGGCAAATACCGTTTCAGACAGTTGCAGCCTCCCAATATTCAGCCCACGGCCTCTAGTTAATCCGGCAGTCTGTTTCATCTCACCCGGCAATTTATCATGTGTCTCTGATGTCAGACGCCACCGAAGTACACGAGGTCCGTGCCGGGCATCGATAAGGTGCTACTCATACCATCTTCAGAAAAGCTCCATTACTGCAGCGGCACACAATAGGTCTGTGGAAGGCAGACCAGCCGCGGAGACGCATGCCAGCGTCCCACACCAGCGTACTAAACAACAGTCCGATAATACATCTGAGGACACCTGTTTGCTGGGATAACATCTACAGCCGGTAACTATACAGCAGTCCCTCAACATACGATGGTAATCCGTTCCAAATGGACCATCGTTTGTTGAAACCATCTTATGTTGAGGGATCCGTGCAATGTAAAGTATAGGACAGTGGTCTACAACCTGCGGACCTCCAGATGTTGCAAAACTACAACACCCAGCATGCCCAGACAGCCGTTGGCTGTCCCGGCATGCTGGGTGTTGTAGTTTTGCAACATCTGGAGGTCCGCAGATTGAAGACCACTGGTATTGGAGGTTATACTCACCTGTCCCCGCCGCTCCGAACCGACACCGCTCGTCACCGCTGCCCAGGATGTCGCCTTCCATCGCTGTCGCTGCGTCCCCGGGGTGTCGCCGATGCTCCGGAAAGGCCTCTGCTTCCCCGGCATCCTCGCTCTCCGTCGCCGCCATCATGTCGCTACGCATGCCGCTCCTATTGGATGACGGGACGGCGTGCGCAGCGACGTGATGACGACGATGGAGAGCGCCGACAATGCAGAGGATCCCGAAGAGGACGTGCCGGAGCCCCGAGGACAGGTAAGTGATCGTCAGCGGACCACACAGGGCACCGTAAACGGCTATCCGGGGGCAGCTGAAGCAGTCTGCGCTGCAGGATAGCCGTTTATGCGATGGCCCCGACATACAAAAGCATCGTATGTTGATGCTGCCTCTGAGAGACCATCGTATGTTGAAATGATCGTACGTCGGGGCCATCGTAGGTCGGGGGGTCACTGTATTCTACTTATTGGACTGGGATACATTATATAAGAAATTGTGAACTGTTATTATACCATTCTGTACTATCAGATGCCGGACTACTGAATACTGAGAAATCATACAGGTAAAGGGGTACTCCCGTGGAAAACTTTTTTGTGTTAAATCAACTGATGCCAGAAAGTTAAGCAGATTTGTAAATCAGGAACAATATATTAGTAAAATAAATAAATAAAATGTCAAAACATAATAAAACTACTTAATTGAGACCAATAAGAAATATGTCATAAAATGTATCCAAAGTTTGCAAATCAGCGAGATCAAAAAAAGGGATACAAAAAATTCTAGGTACTTGCCTCCCTAGATAAATGAAAGTTCAAATGGGATACATTGTATTAGGGTAGATTCATTCCTGTAAGAGTCATTGGAACAATGTTTCATTAGGCAGTTAGTTACTGTAGCAATTCCAAGTTCACTGACACGGTCAGCTGTGCTGACATTAGAGATACAAATCCTTTGATGCTACAGAACAGTGGTGCAACAATGATGTAGTAAGTAAATAGTCACTGTAATTGTGTCAAATAGCTGGGTCTGCTGCACTAACAGCCCGTTGAGGTATATTGAGGAATATTAGCCTTGAGGTGGTGATTTACATATTTTTTTCCCTTTCTATGTATTTATGCCACACCTGGGTGTAGGTGTAAAATTATTATACCTCGGCTGGTACCGTATTTTTCGCCGTATAAGACGCACTTTTTCTTCCCCAAAACTGGGGGGGGGGGGGGGGGGGGGGAGTTGGTGCGTCTTATACGGCGAATACACACCTATCGCGGCGGTGCCTGCAGCCATCAACGGTAGGGACCCGCGGCTAATACAGGACATCACCGATCGCGGTGATGCCCTGTATTAACCCTTCAGACGCGGTGATCAAAGCTGACCGCCGCGTCTGAAGGGAAAGTGACACTAACCCGGCTGCACCGGGAGGGACCTTACCTGCCTCCTCGGTGACTGCTCCGTGCCGGGATCCCCTGCATGGCCGGCGCTCTCCTTTGTCGTCATCACGTCGTCGCGCACGCCGCCCCGTCATCCAATAGGAGCAGCGTGCGTAGCGGCATGTGTAACAACGTGATGGCGGTGACGGAGAGCGAGGATGCACGGCAGCAGAGACGTTCTGGAGCGACGGGGACACCCCGGGGACACGGCAACAGCGGTGGAGGGCGACATATAGGGCAGCAGTGACAGGTCCGGAGCGGCGGGGATAGGTGAGTATAACCTCCAATACCAGTGGTCTTCAACCTGCGGACCTCCAGATGTTGCAAAACTACAACTGGGAGTTGTAGTTTTGCAGCATCTGGAGGTCCGCTGGTTGAAGATCACTGTGACCTATACTTTACATTGTATTCTAGATTTTCCTCATTTAAAATTGGGTGCGTCTTATATGCCGAAGCGTCCTATAGGGCGAAAAATACGGTAAATTGTGAGCTGCACTGACTTTTATACTAATTTACAAATCTGTTTAACTTTCTTACGCCAGTTGATTTAAAAAATAATAAGTTTTCCACTGGAGCACCCTTTTAACGATAGAAATGATTTAAGTTAATTTCTATAAGATTTAGTTTTTTGCTTAACGGTATGCCATGTTTTGTATTGTCAGTCGATGTTTTCGTGTGTACCTGTGATTACACCCACCTGTCTGAGCATCCGGACTATTTCCTCCTCCTCCACTTTGCTCAGTCAGTGTTAAAGTTAAACATATTTGTAAATTACTTCTATTAAAAAATCTTAATCCTTCCAGTACTTATTAGCTGCTGAATACTACAGAGGAAATTCCTTTCTTTTTGGAACACTGATGATATCACGAGCACAGTGCTCTCTGCTGACATCTCTGTCCATTTTAGCAACCATGCACAGCAGATGTATGCTAAGGGCAGCATGGTGGCTCAGTGGTTAAAACTGCTGCCTTGCAGTGCTGGGGACTTGGGTTCAAATCCCACTAAGGAAAACAATAAATAAAGTGTTGTTATTATTATTATAATAACGTCAGCAGAGAGAACTGTGCTCGGGATGTCATCAGAGAGCATTCCAAAAAGAAAAGAATTTCCTCTGTAGTATTCAGCAGCTGATAAGTACAGGAAGGATTAAAAAAATTTTATAGAAGTAATTTACAAATTTGTTTAACTTTCTGCCACCAGTTGATTTAAAAGAAAAAAGCTTTTCACATGAGTACCCCTTTAATGAAGAGCTGACCAGAGGTGTGAGTGCGACAGTCTCTTTTCTTCGCTGTACTATATGTAATTTGTATTCATTTAAAGGGGTACTCCGCTCCTAGACATCTTATTCCCTATCCAAAGGATAGGGGATAAGATGTCAGATCGCCGCTGTC
Source organism: Hyla sarda (assembly GCF_029499605.1). Taxonomy (NCBI): domain Eukaryota; kingdom Metazoa; phylum Chordata; class Amphibia; order Anura; family Hylidae; genus Hyla; species Hyla sarda. The sequence goes on from NC_079190.1 coordinate 6,803,708, forward strand.
CCGCTGCTGGGGACCCCGGGGACCACCGCTGCGGCACCGCGTTATCATTACTGCACAGAGTGAGTTCGCTCTGCGCGTAATGACGGGCAATACAGGGGCCGGAGCATCGTTACGTCCCGCCCCCTCAATACGAGTCTATGAGAGGGGGCATGGCGGTCGTCACGCCCCTGCCATAGGCTTTCATTAAGAGGGCGGGCCGTGATGTCACGAGGGGCGGAGCCATGACGTCACGCTGCTCCGTCCCCTGTATCGCCCCTCATTACGTGCAGAGCGAACTCACTCTGTGCAGTAATGATAGCGCGGTGCCGCAGCGGCGATCCCAGGGGTCCACAGCAGCGGGACCGTGGCGATCTGACATCTTATCCCCTATCCTTTGGATAGGGGATAAGATGTCTAGTGGCGGAGTACCCCTTTAATTCTTTGCACATTGTTGAGTAGTTGCAGTTCCACTGTGATTTGCAGTGAATTTGGATGAGAGATTGGGAATGTTATTTTATATACCATATTTTTGTTGCAGTGAGGCTTGGTTAAGCCTTTTTAGGGTTTTTACCTTTGTGTCTTTTTTGTTGTTTTCTTACGTATAAAGATTTTTCAGATGCTTTCCACTATTTGTGTGTGCATCCTTTTTTGTGCTTTGCCATTGTTTTTGATGCCCATATAGTAGTTAGGCTGCCCCTCTGTGCCCTCATATAGTAGGATTCCCCTCTATGCCCACATGTAGTGGCTAGCAGACCCTCTGTGCCCAAATATAGTAGTAAGGCTCCCCCCTCTGTGCCCTATTATTGGAGTAAGGCTCTATTTGTTCCCCCATATAGTAGTAGGACCTCCCCATATGTGCCAAGATGTAGTAGTTAGGCCCCTCTCTGTGCCTCTATATATAAAGTAGTTAGTGCCCCCCCCCCCCCCCGTGTCCCGTATAGTAGTTATGTCCACATGCAGTATTTAAGCCTTCCTCAGTGCCCCATGTAGAGGTTAGCGCCCTTTCTGCCCCCATATAGTAGTAAGGGCCCTCATTAAACCCCCATATAATAGTAAGGACCCACACACTGCCCATATATAGTAGTTAGGTCCCCCACATTGCTCCTTATATAGCGGTTAGGTCCACCACACTGTCCCCATACAGTAATAAGGCCCAAATAAGGCCTCAATATAGCAGTAATGTCTACCACACTGTTCCATTTAGTAGTTAGGTCCCTTTTGTGACCCCATATAGAAGTTAGGCTCCCTTTGTGGCCCCATATAGTAGTTAGGCCCGTTCAGTTTTCCCATATAATCAATAGGCCATTCTCTTTCCCCCTATATAATTGGCACCCTGGTCTGTGCCCGCATATATCAGTTATGTTCCCCCTTTGTTCCCCCATATTGTAGTTAGATCCCCCCTCTGTGACCCCATATAGTAGATATACAAATAAAGTGAAACATCAACAGAGCCACTGGACGGTCACAGTTAAATCCAAGCAACATATTCGCCGATGGGCAAAAAAATGGCCTCAGTTACCAATGACAACTGAAATCTTACATAGTTACATAGTTGCATAGTTAGTACGGTCGAAAAAAGACATATGTCCATCAAGTTCAACCAGGGAATTGAAGGGTACCAAATAAAACATAACTTTTATTTGTCTAATGTTAAAATGATGATTGTAGTGAGATTTGGCCCTTATATAGCCCCCATATTGTAGTAAAGCCCCCAAAAATGTCCCATATAGTAATAAGGTCCCCACACTGCCTCCATATAGTAGTTACATCCCACACACTGCCCCCATCAATTAGTAAGACCTTTTAAACTGCCTTATAGTAGTAACTGGTAAGGCCTCACACACTGTCCCTATATAGCAGTTAGGTCCCCAAACTGCTCCCATATAGTAGTAAAGCCCACATACTGCCCCATTTAGTAGTAAGGCCCCCAACACTGCCCCATATGGTAGTAAGACCCCTTACCCTATAAAGTAGCAAGGCCTTAAACATTTCCTCCATATAGTAGTAAGGCCACCACAATGCTATATAAATAGTAAGGCCCCAAGTAGTTAGGTCCTTTTTGTGTTACTATATAGTAGTTAGGCCCCCTGTGTGCTCCCATATATTAATTAGGTTCCCTTTGTGCCCCATATAGTAGTTTGGCCACCCTGTGCCTCCATAAAGTAGTCAGACCCTCTTGGACCACTATATTGTAGTTAGGCTGCCCCTCATTGCCTCCATATAGTACTTAGATCATCCCTATGTGCCCCCATTTAGTAGTAAGGCTCTGTGCCACAATATAGGATTTATGCTCCCCCTCTGTGCCTTCATAAAGTAGTTAGTCTCCCTCTCTGTGCCCTAATATAGTAGTTAGATCCCCTCTGTGTCCCCATATAGTTGTTAGAGCTCCATCCTTTGTGCCCACTTGTTTGTCAATTGGCTTCTCTGTGCCCCCAAGAAGTGGTAAGCAACCTGTATAGTACCTAGGCTCTCCTCTCTGTGCCCCCATATAGTAGTTAGACCCCCGCTATGCCCCCATGTAGAAGTTAGCTCCCCCATACTGGATTAGTCTGAACAAAAAGGAGTGTCCAGCACTAGGTGCGGTAAAAACAGGTACGTTATTGTGGGATCATCGGACGCAAACTTGCATCAGGATAGACACCGACGCATTTAGGACCGTTACAGGTCCTCAATCATGGCATAACACATAGATTAAAATGCAAGCTTTAAATACTTATGTGTTATGCCATGATTAAGGACCTGTAACGGTCCGAAACGCGTCGGTGTCTATCCTGATGCAAGTTTGTGTCCGATGATCCCACAATAAAGAATCTGTTTTTACCACACTTAGCGCTGGACGTTCCTTTTTGCACAGACTAATCCAGTCCGAGGACGCTGGCTGCCAGTCCGCACGCTTGTGTTGGAGGTACGAGTGAGAGAGCTGTCCACACAATGTACAACTCCCCCATACTGTCCCAATAAGTGGTAAAAACTAAGACTAAAAGAAAAATCCCCACAAAACTCACCCGTCAAACCTCTCTGTGAGTGTGTATATGCGTGTGTACAGTTCAAGCATTCTCTGCACCATTCACAAATATTAACAGAAAGAAAAACATTATAAGCATTTAAATAGTTAAAGGGGTTATCCAAGAATCGAAAAACAGAGATAATTTTTTTCAAAGACGGCTCCCTGTCTGTCTCCAGGTTTGGTGTGGTTCTGCAGCTCAGTTCCATTGAAGTGAATAGAGCCAAGTCGTAAAACCACACCCAAAGTGGAGACAGACAGGGAGAGGTCTTTGAAAGAAAATAGGTCTGGTTTTCGATTCCTGGATAACCCCTTTAAATGGGCACTCTCATTAAAGTGAACTTTGAATATGTTATAGATTACTAATGACTAAAAATTTTCCTAATATATGAAAAAAAAAATATATTTTTTTTTCATCTTTGCAATGCTGTCCACTAGGTGTCACCCTTCTGGGTCCAGGATGCCTTCCCCCCCCCCCCCCCCCCTCTCACGCAGAGCATGTTCGGACCACTGCTGGCCAGGCAGTGGTCCCATTATAGAAAATCATGTCCGTCCACAGCTCACTTTCTGCCTGTATATGAAACAGGCAGAGAGCGAGCACAGTGCCCGTGCGGGAGCACCTAATTTACATATCCCCACCCACTGCATCTCCCCTTTCTCCTCCTGTTTTTACTTTTTGAAGACATTACAGGGCTTCAAAATATAGCAGCAATTTTCAAATTTTTCACAAAAAATTTCAAAATCGGACCAGTTCAATTTTGAAGTGAATTTGAAGGTCTTTATGTTAGAAATTCCCCATAATGGACCTCATTAGGAAAACTGCACCCCTCAAAGTATTCAAAATGACATTCAGAAAGTCTGTTAACCCTTTAGGTGTTTCACAGGGTAAAAGGAGAAAAAGACCCCCGAAATTTGTAATCCAATTTCTCTCGAGTAAGGAAATACCCCATATGTGGATGTTAAGTGCTCTGCGAGCGCACTAGAGAGCTCAGAAGGGAAGGACCGACAATGGGATTTTGGAGAGCGAATTTTGCTTAAATGGTTTTTGGGGGGCATGTCGCGTTTAGGAAGCCCCTTTGGTCCCAGAACAGCAGAAAAAAACACCCATAGAGAAAAATTATTGACAAACTTTCGTTAAAGTGGGACATGAAAATGAAAGATAACATTTTTTTCACTGGTGTTACCCCAAATTTTTCATTTTCACAATGGGTAATAGGAGACAATGCCCCCCAAAATATGGAACCCTCATATTTGGATGTAAAGTGCTCTGTGGGCACACTACAGGGCTCAGAAGGGAAAGAGCGACATTGGGCTTTTGAAGAGCGAATTTTGCTGAAATGGTTTTTGGTGGGCATGTCGCAATAAGGAAGCCCCATGGTGCCAGAACATTAAAAACATTTTTTTTAAAAAGGCACAGTATTTGGAAACTACACCCCTCAAGAATGCAAAAAAAGGTTACAGTGAGCCTTTACACCCCAGAGGTGTTAGATGAATTTTTGCTAAAGTTGGACATGAAAATTACATTTTTTTCACTTAAATGCTGGTGTTACCCCAAAGTTTCACAAGGGGTAATAGGAGAAAATTACCCCCCTAAATTTGTAACCCCATTTTTTCTGAGTATGGAAATAACCCATATGTGGATGTAAAGTGCTCTGCGGGCGCACTATAGGGCTAAGAAGGGAAGGAGTGCCATTGAGCTTTTGGAGAGAGAATTTGTTTGGAATGCTAGTCAGGGGCCATGTGCTTTTACAAAGCCCCCGTGCTACCAGAACAGTGGACCCCCCCCCACATGTGACCCTATTTCAGAACCTACACCCCTCATGAAATGTAATAAGGGGTGCAGTGATCATTTACACCCCACTGGTGTTCTTTGGAACAGTGGGCTGTGAAAATGAAAAATTGTATTTTTAATTTTCACGGACCACTGTTCAAAAAAATCAGTCAAACACTTGTGGGGTGTATATGCTCACTGTACCCTTTATTGCATTCCGTGAGCGGTGTAGTTTCCGAAACAGGGTTACATGTGGGAGGGTCCACTGTTCTGGAAGCATTGGGGGCTTTGTAAATGCACATGGCCTTTAATTCCAGGCAAAACTATTTTGCTCCTTCTCTTCTGAGCATTGTAGTGCGCCCGCAGAGCACTTTACATCCACATATGGGGTAATTTTTACTCAAAAGAAATGGGGTTAAAAATGTTAGGGGCTTTTTTCCTATTACCCCTTGTGAAAATGAAAAAATGTGGGTCAACACCAGCATTTTAGTGGGAAAAAAAACACATTTTTCATTTTCACGTCCAACTTTAATGAAAATTTGTCAAACACCTGTGGGATGTTAAGAACCCCTTGTTACGTTCCTTGAGGGGTGTAGTTTCCAAAATGGTCAGATTTGGGTGTTTTTTTTTTAGTTTATGTCAAAACGCTGTAACTATTAGCCTCCCCTGTGAAAATCATCAATTTAGGCCTCAAATGTACATGGTGCGCTCTCACTCCTGAGCCCTGTTGTGTGCCCGCAGAGCACTTTATGTCAACATATGGGGTATTTCCGTACTCAGGAGAAATCGTGTTACAAATTTTGGGGGTCTTTTTCTCCTTTTACCTCTTATGGTAAGTATGGGGCAACATCAACATGTTAGTGTAAAAAATTATAATTTTTTCACTAACATGCTGGTTAGACCCCAACTTTTCCTTTTCATAAGGGGTAAAAGGAGAAAAAAGCCCACGAAAATTTGTAATGCAATTTCTCCCAAGTATGAAAATACCCCATATGTGGCACTAAACTGTTGCCTTGAAATACACAGGGCTCCACAGTGAAAGAGCACCATGCGAATTTTAGGTCTAAATTCGGGATATGCATAGGGGCGGACCCGGATTCACCAAAAAAAAAAAACCCTATGACAAGGTGCCTCTAGCTGTTGCAAAACTCCCAGCATGCCTGGACAGTCAATGACTGTCCGTCAATAATGGGATTTGTTTTGCAACAGCTAGAGGCTCCGTTTTGGAAGCACTGTCATACGTGACATTTTTCATTTATATTGAGGGGGGGGGGGGGGGGGGCGACAACAGTGTAAGGGGTGTATATGTAGTGTTTTACTCTTTATTTTGAGTTAGTGTAGTGTAGTTTAGTGTTTTTAGGGTACATTCCCATGGGTGGGGTTTCACAATGAGTTTCCCGCTGGGAGTTTGAGCCATGGCAGGAAATTTGAAGCAGCTCAAGCTCACAGTGGGAAACTCACTGTAAATCCCCACCTAGGTGAATGCACCCTGTACTTTTTTTTTTTTGCAAATCTACATCTCCCAGCATGCACTGACAGCCGAAGGACATGCTGAGAGTTGTAGTTATGCAACAGCTGGAAGGGCACAGTTTGGAAACCACACTGTAGTGGTCTCCAAACTGTGCCCCTTCAGATGTTCCAAAACTGCAACTCCCAGCATGACCAGACTTTCCAGGGCCAGACTTTCTGAAGGGCCAGATGTTGATGAACTACAACTCCCAACATGCTCCCAACACTGTCTGGGCATGCTGGGAGTTGTAGTTTTGCAATATCTAGAGGAGCACACTTTGAGGACCACTACACAATGGTCTCCAAACTGTGGCCCTCCAGGTATTGCAAAACTACAACTCCCAGCATGCCCAAACAGCCTTTGGCTGTCTGGGCATGCTGGGAGTTGTAATTTTGTAACCTCTAGAGAATGACAGTTTGAAGATCACTTACCGATCTTCACTGACGCCCGCCGTCACCACTCAGCAGGCTGCCGCCGCTGCCTGTCACGTCGGAGCAGCCCACTGATGCCACCACCGCACTGGTAAGATGCCACCATTGCATACCGCTTCCAGACATGTTTCCCTCACTCTGCCTGAACTTCCAAGGGTGGGCATAGCGGGGGATCTTATCGTTACCCGTCCTCTCGCCTCTGCCCTGGGATTGGCTGGTCAGTCCTGACCGGCCAATCGCAGGGGATAGGAGGAGGTGGCACCCCTGCCACCTCACTCCTATCCTACAGGGTGATTGGTGCTGTCTCGGACAACACCAATCATCCTGATTTTCAGGGTCATAGGGTCACCAGAGACCTGATTGGCCTGAAATCCCTGCAAATCGCTGGTCTGAATTAACAGGACCCCCCCTAGGCATTGCAACGGATCGGATGCCTGCTGATAGATATCAGGTACGCCCTCCATCCTTAAGTACCGGGACACGAGGGCCTACCGATACGCCCTCCGTACCTAATAGGTTAATAATAATAATACAATTTTTATTATTGTTGTTGTTGTTATTATTGTTATTATTATTAGTAGTAGTAATAGTAGTAGTATTGCAGAGAGTTTAGGTGCAACACCAATAGGCGCACGCACCAGACGAGGACTTTTTTATAGGACTCCTGAGTAACTAAACAGCAACATTTGCAGAGTGATGTTTTTCTAGATGTTCACATTACAATGACTTCAGTCACCAGGGGCCATTCCCCTTAGGACTTCACAGGTTATAAATTGTACAGTAAGGAAATGATCAGCAGACGGCCGGGAGATCTACTGAAGCTTCTTCTTCTTATTACTGTAAGTAACACGTCCTTTTAGATTTCTAAATATCTCATTGTGTTACTTGTGTAATATTTTTATGTCATTTTATAGAGGGTAAATCTATGGTAAACTGTCGGGTCAAAGACGCGAACAACGTCATCTCTATCCCTAATCATAAGAAGAATAGGAATAGAGGGAATCACTTCCTAATACACTTATAATAGACTTTATTATTCCGTATACAGGGATGGATGAGCGTCATTTCCTGTGCTGTTATCTGAAGTTTTTATCGGTACCATTGTTGTTTTGATAGGACTGTTTGATCACCTTTTTACTCTTTTCATATTAAATTTTTATATTTTTATTATTATTGTTATGTGAAGTGACCAAAAATCCGCAATTCTGGCGTTTGGTAATTTTTATGTTTACATCATTCACCTTGTGCGATCATAAACATTAAATGTTAACCCTTTAAGGATGCAAAAGGTGATATAAAATGCATAGGAAGGTATATTGATGACCTCATTGTAATTGGGAGTGGTGTAGGTTGCGGCGGAACTGCACTAAGAATGACACATATACGAAATGGAGTCTGAACAACTGCATAATAGATTGAGAGATAGGGGCTATGATGATAAATTACTTAAAAAAGCCAAAGACAGGGCGGATAAGTTAAATAGAGAGTCAGTCATTATACACAGAGACAAACGCAAGGAGACACAAAAAAGTGATGAGTCTGCTCCTTTTTTCATCACCCAGTACAGCAGACAGTATAATCAGATAGGACGGATCATGAGGAAATATCTTCCAATATTGTATCAGGATCCGATCCTAGGTAAGATTGCGTCTGCAGGTTTCAAAATGGTCTCAAAACGAGGCCCTTCTTTGGGAAATAAACTGTCACCCAGTATGTTTGGCACTAGTGCACCTTCTAGTAATCCGACCTGGCTACACAGTCCAGGTAACTGGAAATGTGGCCATAGCACGTGTGTCACGTGTAAACACACGCATGTATCGAGGGATTTCAGGTCATATAGTAACAACCAACAATATTGTATTAAAGAATACCTTAATTGTAATTCGAAATACGTGGTATATTTGGCCTCCTGCGAGACATGCATGTGCCAATATGTAGGATGTACGTCCACACCATTGAAAGTGAGAATCAGACGACATTTGTCTGACTGTACAAATTTACAGTTTAACATCTCAGCACTATCCAAACATGTTAGGGATGTACACCAGGGCAATGCAGAGTCCTTCAGAGTGGTAGGAATAGAACGTGTCGAAAAAACGTCACGGGGTGGTGATTTAAGGAGATCTCTCTTAAACCGGGAGTCCTATTGGATTTTCCTACTTGGCACCCGGCAACCAGCTGGCCTTAATTTAAGATATGATCTTATCCTTACATATTAATATACCATGTCCTTTACCACGCTGTGCGCCCATGACATAGTGCTCCAATGCCAACTGCAACATTATTTAGCATAGTCATTATATGGGTTGCATTGGGTTTATTATATTGGAGTTCTGTGCCTCGGATGCACAGTGTGAATCAGATCATACACGTAGAAATTTTTATGGGTAAACCTCATTACGACATTATTCATCCATTTATGACATAACTAATTTGGAAAAGATAGTATTTATGTCCTGCCATGTTAATTTTCATCTTTGCCTTTATGAATGTAATTTAAAATATTTGTAATCCAGTGCCATGTTTTACTTCCATCTGCGGAGGCAGTCACATGACCAATTGCTATACTATAAATTGTTTTACTAATTGGTGTGTTTTATGCCATGACTAAGGGTCTTGTTACCCGAAACGCGTAGGCTTACGCTCTGTTCTGTTCATGTATCGGTTTTTAAGCCAATAAACCACATTGCAACGGATACTGTGTGCTGGACGTCCTATCTTGTTCGTGGCCGATAAGGGGTTAATTTTTTTAAGGCGTTTACTGTGCGGTAAAAATTATGTTATTTTTATTCTGTAGATCGGTACAATACAGCTTTTATATTCTTTTTCCTTTTCACAATAAAATCCTTTTTTCTTCTTCTTTGTCTTGCCATGTTCCGACAGCCATAACTTTTTTATTTTCCGTAGAATGTCATTGTGTGAGGGATTATTTTGAGATGAGCTGTACCTCATTGGTACCATTTTTGCAAAACATGCTACTTTTCGATAATTTTTACTCCACGTTTTGGACTATAATTAGCAATTCTTGCTTGCTTTTTTTTTTTTTTTTACGGTGTTAATTGTGTGGAATAAGCAGGTACTCCGGTGAAAAACTTTTTTTTTTTTTTTTTTAATCAACTGGTGCCAGAAAGTTAAACAGATTTGTAAATTACTTCTATAAAAAAAATCTTGATCCTTCCAATAATTATCAGCTGCTAAAGTTGAGTTGTTGTTTTCTGTCTGGCAACAGTGCTCTCTGCTGACGTCTCTGCTTGTCTTGGAAACTGCTCAGAGTAGAAGAGGTTTGCTATGGGGATTTGCTTCTAAACTGGGCAGTTCCCGAGACACGTGTCATCAGAGAGCACTTAGAAAAGAACAACTCAACTTCATCAGCTCATAAGTACTGGAAGGATTGATTTTTTTTATAGAAGTAATTTACAAATCTGTTTAAATTTCTGGAGCCAGTTGATATGTATAAAAAAGGTTTATTCCTGGATAACTCATTTAATATAATCCCCTGTAAGTTCCCCAGTCAGTCTCCTTCCCCCTCTGCAAGCTGTTAATATAGCCCCCTAGTTAGTCTCCTTCCTCCACTACTAGCTGTTAATGTAGTCCCCTCTACCCTCTAAGTTCCTCAGTCACACTCCTCTCCACTGCTATCTATTAACCCCTTAAGGATACAGCAAATTTTCGTTTTTAGGTTTTCGTTTTTTCTACACTCCATTTTACCCCTTCGCATCTTGGCCTGTTTTGACCTTAAAGGGGTACTCCGGTGAAAACCTTTTTTTTTTTAAATCAACTGGTGGCAGAAAGTTAAACATATTTGTATATTACTTCTATTAAAAAATCTTAATCCTTCCAGTACTTATTAGCTGCTGAATGCTACAGAGGAAATTCCTTTCTTTTTGGAACACTGATGATATCACGAGCACAGTGCTCTCTGCTGACATCTCTGTCCATTTTAGCAACCATGCATAGCAGATGTATGCTAAGGGCAGCATGGTGGCTCAGTGGTTAGGACTGCTGCCCTGCAGTGCTGGGGACTTGGGTTCAAATCCCACTAAGGACAACAATAAATAAAGCGTTATTATTATTATTATAATAAAGTCAGCAGAGAGAACTGTGCTCGTGATGTCATCAGAGAGCATTCCAAAAAGAAAATAATTTCCTCTGTAGTATTCAGCAGCTAATAAGTACAGGAAGGATTAAGATTTTTTAATAGAAGTGATTTACAAATATGTTTAACTTTCTGCCACCAGTTGATTTAAAAGAAAAAAGGTTTTGACCGGAGTACCCCTTTAATGATCGGGCCCCATTTTCCAAATCTCACCTGTGTCTCTTTATGTGGCAATAACTTAAGCAATTTTGGGATCGTTTTTGTAACATATTGAACTTCTTATAAGTAGTAAATTTCGGTTGAGATATTCAGTGATTTTGGTAAAAATTTCAAACTTTTGTGATGAAATGGAAAATTTAGCATTTTTCTAGGATTTACATTTTCTCCCATAGAAGTGAATTATTAATTCTTGCCTACAATATGTAAATGTTATATTGATGTTATTTGTTAAATCCTTTTGCTTGTTTAGGACATTTGAAGGGTCTTAAGTTTAGTTGAAATTTTCCACATTTTTAAGGACATTTAAAAATCAGATTTTTTGAGGTAGCAGTTCAGTATCGTAGTGTACTTGAAGGGCAGAAACCCCTCATAAATTAGCCGATTTTAAAAACTGCACCCCTCAGAGCATTCCGAATGACATTTAATAAGTTTATTAACCCTTTATGTGTTTAGAAGAAATTAAAGCAGAATGTAGGTAGAATTTAAAAATGTAATTTTTTTTGCAGCATTTTCATTTTAATCTTTTTTTCTGTAACACAACAAATGTTGACCGAGAAATAAAAATTGTGCAATCAAATATTTATTCCCCTAATTCTGATGTTTTGAAATATTCCAAATGTGACCCTTAGATGCTACATGGCCCCATTGCTGGTCAGTAAAATTATTATTATTATTATTATTATTATTATTATATAGTTTATTACATTTAGGCTAGGTTTCCACTTGTTTTTTTTTTTTTTTTTACAAAAACGCCAATGAAAACGCCTATTCTGCCGCATGGCGTTTTTTTTTTGTGAAAAAACGCTGTGGTCAGATGTTAGCTGCGAGTCCATAGTAAACTACAAAATGCCAAATCCACTTGGTGTTTTTTTTTTTTTTTATCCTTTTAGCGTTTTTGGGCTCCTTGGCAGTTCTTAAAAAACGACCTCTTGTCGAGACTTTGGCGTTTTTTCGGGAAAATATTGGCGTTTTTCTCCCATAGAAGTCTATGGGAGTGAAAAAACGGCAAGAAAATGTCAGTTTTAAATTTGGCGTTTTTTCAGGCGGTTTTTATTCTCTTTTGGACTTTAGCGATCCCAAAAAGTGTTGGAGATACCTTTTTTATTAAAATTTAGTAGGGTACCATTAAAAAAAAATAATAAAAAAAGATACAGTAGTGATGGAAAAAATTGTATTTAACGAAATTTTTCTTTTTATAACAAAATTTTTATTAATTTTTAAACAGGGATCAATTTATGTGCGCGGGTAGGGCACTAAATGTAGCCGACAATAATAAAAATGTAGTGTGTGTGTATGTTTCACTTTTTTTTTTACATTTTTTAGGTAGTACTACTACTCCCAGCATGCAACACACTGTTCCATGATAGGAGTAGTAGTTACCTGTACTAATTGACAGATCGCCGGGGTCCATTGCGATCCTGTATAATGTATAGATGCGGCCGCTCTTCTATGGTCCCTGCACTGCCGTATATATACACATATTCATATTTCCTGCAGAGAGCTGTGATTGGTCAGATGGTTCCAGCCAATCACAGCTCTGTGGGAAATATGAATATGTGTATATATACATCAGTGCAGGGGACCATAGTAGAGCGGCCGCAGCATCTATACATTATACAGGAGGATCACAGCGGGTGTCAGGAGGAGTGACACTCGCTGTGATCTGTCTATTAATGCAGGTACTACAGCTCCCAGCATGGAGCAGAGTGTGCTCCATGTTGGGAGTATTAGTACCTGCAGTAAGGGACAGATCCCAGGGATGTCACTCCTCCTGACACCCGCTGCGATCAAAGTGACTGTCGGGATCAGCTGTTCTCAAGGCTACAGAGCCGGGAGAACAGCTGATCCTGAGCAGTAGATATACATCGTATACATACTGCCCAGCAAGAACTTACAGTAAGACTGCAATATGTATACAGTATACACATTGCTGGCTCACTTAACCCCTTGCTGAGCTGTGCGCTATGCACCAGCCCAGCAAGGAAAGAGTTAACTTACACTGCTAGACAGTGTAGGTTAACCCTTTGGGCGGTATACACTATATACAGCCATCTATAGATAGCTGTATATAGTGTATACAGAAGATGGAGAAGTCCCCTTACCTCCGTCCAGTCCCCGCGGGTCCGTGTAGCTCCGCCCCTAGTGATGACGTCATTAGGGGGCGGAGCTACAGACACAATCCAGGCTGGCAAGAGTATAAGGCTCTGTTAACATTGTCCGTATTGGATAGTGGGAACAGACCCTTCTGCCAGTGTCTACCCAGACAGGGAGACTCCAGCTGTTGCTAAACTACAACTTCCAGCATGCCCAGACAGCCAAAGGCTGTCTGTGCATGCTGGGAGTTGTAGTTTTGCACCGATTGGAGGCTCGCTGTTTGGGTAGACATTGCATTATGGGCATTCTCACCTGCAGAGAGCACAAAAAATGTCCTAACCTATTTTTTTTTTGTGTTTTTTTCTTTCTTCTCGTTTCAGATCCGTGTATGCAGAGGATTACGACGGATTCGATGGATTACGAAGGATGAACAGGATTTTTTTTATATTTTAATAAAATGGTTAACGAGGGCTGTGAGGGAGTGTTTTTGATTTTTGACGCTCTGGGCCTGTTGGTAATGGCTCTTCCCTGGGTACCAGGGTAATAATTGGGGGTTAGCGCCAGCTGTTTTTGGGGCTAACACTAAGCCCCGGCTTAGTCATGGATTCCGTCTATTAGACAGCCTCCATATCTAAGCCTGAATATTCAATGAAAAAAAGACACAACACATTGGAAAAAATATTTTATTTTAAAAAACACTCCCCCACAGCCCTCGTTAACCATTTTATTAAAATGTAAAAAAATAAAGTTCATCCGTCGTAATCCATCGAATCCGTCGTAATCCTCTGCATACACGGATCTGAAACGAGAAGAAAAAAAAAACACAAAAAAATATATAGGTTAGGACATTTTTTGCGCTCTCTGCAGGGGAGAGCGCCCATAATGCAATGCCTACCTAAACAGTGAGCCTCCAATTGGTGCAAAACTACAACTCCCAGCATGCCCAGACAGCCTTTGGCTGTCTGGGCATGCTGGGAGTTGTAGTTTAGCAACAGCTGGAGTCTCCCTGTCTGGGTAGACACTGGCAGAAGGGTCTGTTCCCATTATCCAAAACGGACAATGTGAACAGAGCTTCAGACTGGCCTGAATATGTCTGCAGCTCTGCCCCTAATGACGTCATCACTAGGGGGCGGAGCTACACAGACCGGCAGTGACAGAAACGAGGAGGTAAGTGGACCTCCTGTTCTGTATACACTATATACAGCTATCTATAGATAGCTGTATATTCTGTATACCGCCCAAAGGGGCTATAGGAGCAGTCAGTCTGGTGACAGGATTCCCGGCGGCTGTATAGTATACACGGGTACACTATGCCCCCTGTATACTATACGGCCCGGGAGGTGAGTAGTGATGCTGTACATCACTCCTCATCTCCTTACACTCTGTGGACCGGGCGCTCAGCATCCGACCCACAGAGTGGTACCTGAAGGTAGTGAGAAAACTGCAACAGGGGACAAATTTGGCTGTTTCCACACACCAGGGAAAACGCCAGAAAAAACGCCAGAAAAACTGCCAAAAAAACCTTTAGGTGTACAAAAAAAAAAAAAAACAAGCGGAAACCTAGCCTTATAGTACTATTAAAAATGTTTTCACCGATGGAGCTGTATGTGGGATGAGTTGACATTGTTTGATGTAACATTTTAAGGGGTTAATAGTCATAGGTCTTTCAGTTGTCCACCTACAGACCCATATGAGGATTGTTTTTATGCAAATCCAATTGTACTTTGTAATCACGTCGCTCATTTCAGTGTAAAATCTACGGCAAAACCAATGAAAACTTATTTGTGGGATGAAATTGAAAAGCGCAAAGAAATTTTGTAACTTTTGGGGGAGTTTACATTTCTACCGAGTGCTATTTGTGGTTACAATGACTTGCTCTCTTTATTCTGTAGGTCCATACAATTACAACTATATAGTCCCCAATTCATATAGGTTTTGTTTACGCCATTTAAAAAATGATTGCGTTTCGTAAGATAATGAGTATATCTAATATTGTCCTCTTCTGACCCCTATAACACATCAGTTTTTTTTTCCACTCATTTATGTTCTTCAACTCTGAAAAAGTGGACAAAAGTTCCACAAAAAAAATCCCATTTACCTCAAAATAGTACCAATAAAAACAACTAAAATTTATTTTTTTGTTATCACTATAATTTTATAGAAATAAAGTAAATGGTGTAAATATAATCACCCCCCCCCTCCCCTCTAAGAAAACATTTAAATAAAATTAAAATAAATAAATAAAAGGCTGAAAAATAAGACCCTATTTGGCTCTCTCGAAGGAAAGAATTTAAATAAAAAAAACACATTTGGTTTTGCTCTTGAGGTATAAATTCTGAAAACAAAATGTTGATCCTAAATTCATTTGCATTTGGTCAAGCTGCAATACGCTCTGCTTGGGTCACACTTCTGTAGGGGCTCCATTTGGGGCCATCTATCAATGAACACTAATGAATCCTAATGGATCCCGAGAAATCCCATTGACTTTAAAGGGGTTTATCCAGGAATAGAAAAGTAGAGCTAGTTTCTTTTTTTTTTTTAATGCTCTCTGTTTTTGAAAGAAATTAGCTCTGTTTTTCTATTCCTGGATAACCCCTTTAATTGCGTCTATTTGGGTTTTCAATTCCTACAAAAATGAATACTACTTTCAATATTATTTTGTCCACTTACTGGCGTAGGAGCCACAAGTGTGAACATGTCCTTCATTAAGTTTCACCTCCACTCCATTTCAAGCCAAGTTTTCGGACCATGTACCATGTGTCCCATGTCCCCTTCATAATATATTTTGTGACCATGTTATTAAATATGTCATTTTTGCTTTGTATATTCTCCTTTTAGGTCTTTTTGAAGAATGGAGAATCAGACTGTAATTTCAGAAGTTTTTTTAGTTGGATTTCCAGGGGTTCCTGAAGACCTCCACAACCTTGTGGCCGCTGTGATGTTTTTGGTTTATGTATTCTCCCTTACCGCCAATGGTAGCGTCATATGTTTGGTCACCCTAAATATGTATCTTCACCAACCCATGTATCTGATAATAGCAAACCTCGCTGCCTCTAATCTCTTGTTTGATACAGTTACATTACCAAAACTCATTGCCCGATACTGGTTCGGGTCTTCTTCTATTAACTTCAAGGTGTGCATCTTCCAAATGTTCTGTGTCCATTTTTTTGGAAGTATTGATTCTTATCTGCTAATGTTGATGGCTGTGGATCGCTATATTGCCATCTCCCAGCCCCTGAGATACACTTTGGTCATAACCAATAAGAGAACGCTTGTTACTTGCTCCTTTTTTTGGATTTTGGCCGCCTCATCTAGAAGTGCAACTGTGTCAACCCAATTTTCTAAAATAGTTTTATGTGGCCCGGATCCCAACAAGATAAACACTTTGTTTTGTACCCATGGGGCAATCATGGACATGTACATGGACTGTACAGACGTAACCTCCATGAGGAATGAGTCCTTTGTCAGCGCTATGGTGGTGCTACTTGTCTGTTTAGGGATCATTGTGCTCTCTTATATCTTGATCATAGTGGAGATCGCCACATCATATCGCTCTGACATTTGGCGCAAAGCCTTTTATACCTGCACAACCCATCTGCTGGTGGTGGCCTTGTATTTTGTGCCTCGACTCTTTCTCTACATTGTTTCTAACATTTCTAGCATTTCGGCAATAATTGTTCAGCCAGATATCAATGCCCTCCTTTTGTTTTTTTACTCTGTTGTCCCACATTTGGCCAATCCCGTTATATATTTCCTCAGAACGAAGGAGATCCGACAAACATTTGCCAAAGTTCTTCAGAGAATCAAATACAGGGTTGGCCATATGTAAATGTGTTAATATAAGGATTGTGTAAGGTCAATGTAGACCTTGTAAGGTCCATTAAAGGGGTTATCCAGGAAAATACTTTATATATATATATATATATATATATATATATATATATATATATATATATCTCAACTGGCTCCAGAAAGTTAAACATATTTGTAAATTACTTCTATTAAAAAAATCTTAATCCTTTCAATAATTATCAGCTGCTGAAGTTGAGTTGTTGTTTTCTGTCTGGCAACAGTGCCCTCTGCTGACATCTCTGCTTGTCTCGGGAACTGCACAGAGTAGAAGAGGTTTGCTATGGGGGATTTGCTTCTAAACTGGGCGGTTCCCGAAACACGTGTCATCAGAGAGCACTTAGACAGAAAAGAACAACCTTAACTTCAGCAGCTCATAAGTACTGAAAGGATTAAGATTTTTTAATAGAAGTCATTTACAAACATGTTTAACTTTCTGGAGCCAGTTGATATATATAAAAAAAGTTTTTTCATGGATAACCCCTTTAAGAGCTTGAAAAATCATTGGAGACCTAAAAGATCAATGTAGACTTTGTAAGTTCTATGCAGACCCCGTAAGTTCCATGTAGGCCTTGTAAGGTCTATGGCTATGTGGTGCTGGGATAGTAAGTAGGATGACAATGAGGGTAGTGGCTAAGTGGTGTAACTCAAAGTCCCTTTGTGAACCCCACTAAATCCTTTTTCAAAGGAAGCTGTTCCCTTATACACAGTCCAGGAGAAAGACTTTGTTGAAGGATTTTGGTGAAAAACTGTAAACTTTACTTAAAGGGGTACTCTACTCCTAGACATCTTATTATCCCCTATACAAAGGTTAGGGGATAAGATATCCGATCACGGTGGTCCCACCGCTGGGACCCCCACGATTTCTGTGTAGCACCTGGCGTTCATTTAGAATGCTGGGTGTGGGAGGTGGGGATTGATACAGCCACGCCCCCTTGTGATGTCATACCACACCCCCTTAATGCAAGTGTATGGGAGCTACTACACCCCTCCCATAAACTTGCATCGAGGGGGCGTGGCCTGATGTCACAATGGGCGTGGTCATTACATCACGGCCCCCGCTGCCTGCTCCAAGCGTTTGGAACAAAATGTTCCGAACGCTGGGGCAGCGGAGTACCCCTTTAAAGGGATATTCCAGCCAAAAACATCTTATCCCCTATCCAAAGTCCCAGTAGTGGGCCCCCCGCGATCTCCCTGCAGCACTCGCATTTTATGTGGGGCATACTTGATATATGAAAAAATAGAAACAAAAAAGAATAGCGCGACAATGTGCCGTAAATGTGGTTCTTAATACACTGGGCAGAAGATGTATGAACAGTTTTTGCTCATCTTGGGGTGTTGTGCACTGGGTACAACACCATGTAGTGCTTGTCTCCCGGTGCAACGGGAATGGCTGAATTTAGGAGGTGCGGCTCACACCGTGGCGTCCTGTGGGTCCGGGACGTCTGGAGGATGCAATGGATAGAGTTTCATGAGACAATCGTGCTCAGGGAAAAAAAATCGGTGTCCAAAAAAGCGCTCTCTCCTCTGCGTCAGCTCGCGGATATCGGATACAAATGGTGGTTATGAAAAGAAATAGCCTTGCTCGGTGGAGTAGTTTAGTAGTTGGTGGGACCCCCCCTTCGTCAGATCCAATGATCATTGGATCTGACGAAGAGGGGGTCCCACCAACTACTAAACTACTCCACCGAGCAAGACTATTTCTTTTCATGACCACCATTTGTATCCGATACCCGCGAGCTGACGCAGAGGAGAGAGCGCTTTTTTGGACACTGATTTTTTTCCCTGAGCACGATTGTCTCGGAGAAACTCTATCCATTGCATTTTATGTGGGGCTGCGTCTCCAGTTTCGTAAACCTCCGGGCTTCCGGGACTGGGAACATGACGTTGCGCCACATCCCCTCCATTCATGTCTATGGGAGGGGGCGTGACGGCCGTCACGCCCCCTCCCATAGACATGAATGGAGGGGGCGTGGCGTGACGTCATGTCCCCAGTTCCGGAAACCCAGAGGTTTCTGAAACTGGAGACGCAGCCCCGCATAGAATGTGGGTGCTGCGTGGAGATCGCGGGGAGTCCCAGCAGCGGACCCCCTGCGATCAGACATCTTATCCCCTATCCTTTGGATAGGGGATAAGATGTTTTTGCCCATAATACCCCTTTAACACCTGATGCAGATCGGTACAATATATACCAGAAACATTGCTTGAATTGGTACAACTGTAATAGTAGGAGAAGCCGAAATCTAGTCACTGTCCCAAGATGAGCTGTTAGCAGATATATGGCTTTGGTGCTTTCTTGCCCTTATACTTTTATAATGCAGATGTGACTCTCTGATGTACTAGCTTGGTGTCCCAATTACTTCAGCTAAACCCATGGCAAAAGAAATTGCAGAACCCCACTCCCCGGCGGCACGAGAATCTGAAAGGCATATCCTGGTGAAGTTTCCCCAACTCAAGTGGACACTGGTCCGACCAGAGGCAAAGCAAGATCCAGTGAGGAGACAACAAAGTCCTTGAGCAACTTAACTTTGCTAAAACTCCTTTAAAGACAAGTTTCATAAATCCTTGGAGCGGGACTGGCTAGGTCTTGGTTGTAATTAGAAATTTCTGATACCATTAAAGGGGTACTCCACTGAAAAAAAAAGAAAAAAAAAAAACAATTTTAATCAACCTGTGCCAGAAAGTTAAACAGATTTGTACATTACTTCTATTTCAAAATCTTAATCCTTCCAGTACTTATCAGCTGCTGTATGCTCCACAGGAAGTTCTTTTCTTTTTGAATTTCCTTTCTGTCTGATACAGTGCTCTCTGCTGACACCTCTGTCCATGTCAGGAACTGTCCGGAGCAGGAGCCAAAATTCATTGGTTGCAGAAGAGAGGAGGGCATGCCCCGCCGGCGAGCCCGTAATGCGGGAAGTGGCCGCAGCCTCAATTAATGTGCACCCGCAGCACAAATCATGCCCAAAATTGCTGGCAAAAGCGAAAATAAAAAGCGTGCCGCAGTGGAGCTGACAGGGGCGGTGGCTGGGGCCTGGACAACTCCGGTAAGTAGTGGTTGGGCGGTTGGGGGAGGGGGAGGATTGCCCCGCTACCCCCCAACATGTGCATAGAGAGAAGACCCGGAGTCTGAAAACCTCTATCCCTAGACTTAATAAAAGGTAGCCATCACCCCCAGGAAAATCCCCCTGGGGGCCCAGGTAATAGGGGGACCCCCAGAGGCAGATGAAGAGGTGCTGTGGAGTGAAAGAGGCCTGGGGGAAGGAGAGGGACATACTCACCCTAATCCGCCATACTCACCTAAGATGTCTTCAGCCAGCTATGGTCACCTGCATCATGTCAGGCTGAGACAGGGGGACGAGCAGGGAAGGAAGGGGGACCCGGACCAAAGGTACAACCCCAGGCGCTGGCCGTTGGCGGGAAGGGATTAACGTTGTATACTCTATGCCCCGTGCCCCATAGCCACATATTATGGAACAGGTAGCGCCATGCTCCTGTACCCCCACCTAAAAAAGGAGAAAATAAAAAGGAGAAAATAACCTACAAACAGGCCCTAGCTATAAAAAAAGAAGACCAGGTCTGGAGAACTCCAGACCTGTGTCTGCCTCCTACTGACACTAAGCTAAAACTGATTAGCTCAGGGTCAGTAGGTGGGGTATATCCTGCCAGGAGGGGCTGGCTTTCTTGTCAGCCTCCTAGTGGCAGCAAGATATACCCACGGTCTCTGTGAATCCCAATGGAGCTGACCGAGAAAATTGCACCACACCTTGACCACAATGCTACCATAATAATACTGAAAAAAACTTCTATACACAGATCTGTATCACCAATAACACCGCTATACACACCCCTTCCCGTAGGCTTGCATTGAGGGGCGGAGCGTGACATCACACGGGGGCGGAGGCGTGACGTCACACACCGCCGGCCCTGTAGTCGTCCGTAATCAGACTGACTGATTACAAACAGGGTGCCGCGTGCATGATACCGGGGGTCCCCAGCTGTGGGACTCCCGCGATCAGGCATCTTATCCCCTATCCTTTGGATAGGGGATAAGAAGTGTAAGCACTGGAGAACCCCTTTAACACCACTATATAAGGGACAAAAATGACCGCCACGCTATTATTACACATTAACACCACATAGTGACTGGGTAATACCAACAAAAAGATACTAAACAAAAACCACTGTGCGCAGACAATTCCTCATACATACAGTATACGGCACAGAACGCTATGAAGTCTTTTTCCAACCATAACTCGTCACCACAGAATCTGCAAGAAAAAAAATACATTTTAGGCTCTGCACATATCCAGCACATTTCCCAACTTTTCCCTACCCCTGGTGTCCCAAATAATGCTCCCCTTGGTGGCCTGCATAATATAAAGGTGGGTAGGATATTTGCCCTATTAGATAGGTGCACCCAGTAAGTAGGTAGGGAATCCCCCAGTAGGTAGGTAGATAACCCCCTCCCAAGAAGTGAGGTAGACAGGTACCCCCCTCCCCCATTATGTAGATGATCCTAGTAGATAGGTAGGGAATCCAAATGGTAGATATTAGGTAATCCCCCTGGTCAGTAGGTGATGTAGGTAATGACCCCTGATGGGTAGGTAGGTAATGTTGTCCTGTTAGATTGGTAATTGCCTCCTGGTAAGTAGGTAGTTCCGGAAGGTAGGTAGGTAGGGGAAAAAGTGAGGCAAGCATATAGGGCAGGTAGGTGTATAGTGCAGGTAGGTAGGTATATAGTTCAGATAGGCAGGTATATTGTTCAGGTAAGTATATAGGGCATGTCAGGTAGGTATATAGTGTACGCAGGCGGGCAGGCAACCCCTCCCTCTTCTCCCTCTTTCCCTCCTTCCCTATTTAAATATAAAAAATCCCACTCACCTTACCTCTGCTCCAGCACTGACACCAGGGCCTCCTCTGGACTTCTCCACGCTGCGCATTGCTTGCCCTGCATGGACATGTGACTAAAACATCTCAGCGTGCTGTGGGATAGGCAAGCAGAACACACCTGCTCCTGTACCTACATCGGGGGGGGGGGGAGGTACCTATGATCCAGATCCTCTGCCAGAGCCCCCTTGCAACCCCTTTAGCTACGCCACTGATGACTGGAGCATGCAGAGAGATTGGAGCCAGTGGAGGCCTATAAGTGCAGGATTAACTATGTGCAGGATACCAACTTGTAAGTCACAGGAGCCATGACGTACTGGACCGGCCATGAGAGTGCTTGACCATTGGTGGATGCCAACAGCATACGTATGAAAATGCAAAGAGATGTGAAGTCAATAGTTGGTGTATATTTCTGTGCCGTATGCAATGGCAGCCATGGCCCGGCTGGATTTACTACAACAGATGTGCATTTTCATACCGGACTGAAAATGGGCGGAACTTTATTAACATGTGGTGGACCAAAACGCTGCAGCTAGTAAATGACCCCCCCCCCCCAATTGTGATACCCAGCATCAAATGATATAAGTCTAAAAATACCATGGGCTCAAAAAATTCACTTGCAGTGGTCCCTAGGCCGGTAGGAAGGTGGTAATATTTTTTCAATACGTATTGATCGCATAAAAAACAACAATAACAATCAACACCAACAACAATATAATTGGTAGAGACAAAAAGAAGGGGGTAGGATGGGAGGCTCAAAAAAACAAAACCTTTAGAAAAGGTTGATGTGGCATATGACTTAAAGGGGTATTGCAGGCCAAAACTTTTTTTTATATATCAACTGGCTCCGGAAAGTTAAACAGATTTGTAAATGACTTCTATTAAAAAATCTTAATCCTTCCAATAGTTATTAGCTTCTGAAGTTGAGTTGTTGTTTTCTGTCTAACTGCTCATTGATGACTCACGTCCCGGGAGCTGTGCAGTTCCTATGGGAATATTCTCCCATCATGCACAGCTCCCGGGACGTGACATCATCATTGAGCAGTTAGACAGAAAACTTCAGAAGCTAATAACTATTGGAAGGATTAAGATTTTTTAATAGAAGTGATTTACAAATCTGTTTAACTTTCCGAAGCCAGTTGATATATATATATAAAAAAAGGTTTCGCCTGGAATACCCCTTTAAAACTCAAAATGCAACCAGGGTATGTGGGTTAAAGGGGTACGCCCCGCCCCCTCAATGTAAGTCTATGGGAGGGGGCGTGACAGCCGTCACGCCCCCTCCCATAGACTTGCATTGAGAGGGTGTGACATGATGTCATGAGGGGCGGGGCTATGACGTCACGAGCTCCCGTCGCCGGCTCCAGCGTTCATAACAGTTTGTTCCAAACGCTGAGCAGTGGAGTACCCCTTTAAGCCTTCATGGACATGGAGTTATAGTTCTGAGAAGTGCGAAATTGTTGCTGGTAGAGCCCGATCTTAGCAAATGAGTCATGAGCTCTGCTGAATATCGCGGCCAATTGGCACAGAAATGTTGTGGCTTCATACATTTTTCATTATAAATCGAGGTTTTCCCAGCTTGTGACGGAAAATATTAGTTATATGAAGACAGGAGGCGAGTATCTTATGCATTATTCTTTCTTTAATAATGCCCATAGCAGAACTATTCAGTAATCAATTCAAAAACAGAAAAAACTTCAACTCCCAGCAGTCCTAGGACCACAGAAGCCACTCCTCGTCTGTAGCCACTATATAAGCACTGCCCACATATAGATCCTCCTCTTTCTTAATGCGAACCAGAACCGCACAGAAGGCAGAACTCCAGACAGGCATCCTCGACGAACAGCAACCTTCGGTCTTTCAGCCCGAGCAGCAGAAACCCGGAGCAAAGGGATGTTCAGCTTCGTCCCAACGGGGACTATAGAGGAACCAAACAGCAGGAACCAAACAGGTCATCCGAACTCAGGAAAACCGCCTCTGCTTTCAATATCCTGCAAAGAGAACAAAGAATCGTAATAGGGTGGGTAGAGAGGGAAGACACTCGCCTCCTGTCTTCATATAACTAATATTTTCCGTCACAAGCTAGGAAAATCTCGATTTATATATCAGACAGGAGGCTCATATCTTAGTTACATAGTTACATAGTTAGTACGGTCGAAAAAAGACATATGTCCATCAAGTTCAACCAGGGATGTTCAAAGTTCAAAGCTAACAACCAGCGATGACAGTAAGAACAATAACCACCAGAGTATTATAAGACCGACATAGACACATGGTCCTCCGGCCTGAAGTAGAAATGGCGAAAGGTGGTCTCTGAAGACCAATCAGCCGCCATCAATAAGTCAGAGAGGGAGCCCCCTGATGTGACGATTTTCGTAGCCATAGCACCCCTGGAAGAGTGAGCTCCAAACAGAGACACATCTATAACTGCCATCTCCATGGCAGAACGAACCCAGCGTGCTAGAGTAGCGGAGGTAACTGGATGATGTGGTCTGACATATGAGACCAGGAGCTGAGAGAAATCCGGAGAGCGCAGATCCGCCGTCTGTGATTCGTACGCCTGTAAACAACGAACCACGCAAAGCCGTGGATGCGCGGGAAAATATGGGTAAAAAACCGAGTGAATACCCGTCTTGGTCCTACGGACCACCGAGAATTTTACTCCCTGAGGCGAAAATTGTCGCCTAGAGATATCCAAAGCTTTCACGTCCGAGACACGTTTGATGGATACCAAACAAAGAAGGACCGTCAGTTTATAAGACAACAGTTTCAGGGAAAGGTCGTCATTGTCCACCCATGAGGCAAACATATCGAGCAATCTGGAGACATCCCAGGTCGATTGATACCTAGGCCGAGGGGGACATTTAAATTTAATACCGCGTAAAAGTCTACAAACTAGTGGGTGTTTGCCAATCGGCAAAGAGTCCACAGGGCAGTGGTAAGCCGCAATTGCCGATCAGTATACATTAATGGAGCTATAGGATTTGCCAGACTCAAAAGAATCTGCCAGGAAGTTCACTACTACGGACACAGGCGCATGTACGGGATCAACCTGCCGTTGATCACACCAACGAACCCAGAGTCTCCAGGCTGATCGATATGCCGATCTAGTCCCGGGGGCCCAGGCCAGGGCGAGGAGATCCCTAGCTGATCTTGAAAGGTCTTGATCCGTGTCCGAGACCCCGAAACCAACCACGCTAGGAGAGGCAGGTTGCCCTCCATTACCAGAGGATGGAGACCCCCGGCCGGGTTGGTGAGAAGGTGAGGAACTTGGGGTAACAGCCGGGGATAATCCATGATCATCCCCAAAAGAAGAGGGAACTATGGTTGTGTCGGCCACCAAGGTGTGATCAGCACAACCGTTGCCCTCTGGTTCGTCGTATGCAAGAGAACCCTGGGAATCAACTGGAAAGGAGGAAAGGCATAGTAGGTTCCCCTCGGCCAGAGGAGGCGGAGAGCATCTACCGCAGACGCTTCTGGATCCGGTCTCCAGCTGAAGAAATGAGGCAGTTGGTGGTTGAGGCGGGAAGCGAAAAGGTCCACGTATAATGGGCCCCAAAGGTGAAGCAACTGCAGAAAAATCGAACGATCCAGACGCCAGTCGCTGGAATCGAGGAGATAGCGAGAATTCCAATCGGCCACCGTGTTGGAGACCCCTGGAATGTACTCCGCTACCGGGATAATGTTGCGGGCTAGGCAAAAGTGCCAGAATTCCTTGGCCAGGTCTGCCAGGATCTTGGATCTGGTACCCCCTAAGCGGTTAATGTACTGAACCGCCGCCACGTTGTCCATGCGTAACAACACACAACAGTTGGACGAACGAGGCATGAAGCTCTTGACGGCAAAGAAAGCCACCAGAAGCTCCAATGCATTGATATGCAGGTCGACTTCCGTGGCGGACCAAGTCCCTCCTGTGGAAATCTCCCCGCAATGAGCGCCCCAGCCAAGACGGCTCGCGTCCGACTCTATGATGACGTCCGGACGCGGGTTGAAAATGGCCTTGCCATTCCACTCGACAGCATGACGAAGCCACCAATGTAACTCCTCGGTAGCCGCCGGACAGAGGGGTACTTTGTCTGCGTACCTGAGGCCCTGGCGCAGATGCAAGATCTTGAGCCTCTGAAGGGCTCGGTAGTGCAGGGGGGCCGGAAAGATAGCCTGGATGGAAGCCGCCAGGAGCCCCACCAGGCGCGCCAGAATCCTTAATGACAAGCATCCTTTGCACAGAACCGCCCTGATTTCCTTGCGGATCAGGGCTAGTTTGGACTTGGGGAGCCGCAGTAGTGCGCGATTGGTGTCCACCAAGAAACCCAGGAACTCCATTTCCTGAGCTGGGACTAGAACCGACTTTTCTCGGTTGACCACGAAGCCTAGAGTATGTAGCAACGATATTGTCCACGACATGTGAAGAGAGGCCTGAGTTTTGGATCGGGCCATGATAAGAAGGTCGTCTAAGTAAATGATCAGACAAACCCCCCTGCTCCTCAGAGCCGCTACCACCGGTTTCATCAGTTTGGTGAAGCACCACGGGGCGGATGATAGGCCAAACGGAAGGCACGTAAACTGCCACAATCTGCCCCTCCAAAGAAAACGGAGGAACTGTTGTGACTCCGGGTGTATAGGAACGGTAAGGTAGGCGTCCTTCAAGTCCACCTTCACCAGCCAGTCTCCTGGCAGTAAAAGATCCCGGAGTGAGTGAATTCCCTCCATTTTGAAATGGCGATACATGACATGTTGGTTTAGGTCTCTCAGGTTTATGACCGGGCGGTAGCCGCCCCCTTTTTTCTTCACTAGGAAGAGGTTGCTTATGAACCCTAGGGAAGATGGGTCGGACTCCATGATCGCATGTTTGGACAGGAGATCTCGCACCTCGTTGTCTATGAGGATCGCGTTTTGCTCTGAGAACCGGATAGGGGTTGGAATTACACCCAGAACCGGCAAGGACTGGAATTCTAGGTGAAACCCCGCCACTGTCTGAAGAACCCACACGTCTGCCGTAATCGCAGACCAGGCGTGGGTAAAATACATCAGTCGCCCCCCCCACAGGTATATGAGAAAGTGGGCTGTAAGGTACACTCACCGGTAGAAGGACGGGAGCGGGGGTATCCACGTCCGCCACGACTTCTCCAGGGTCGACCGCGAGGAGGGAAGAATGGGGATGGTTGGAACACTGGAACGGTGTAGGAAGGAGGAGCCTGGGAATAATGGTATTGGGCAACTGGTCTGCCCTGTGGCCTGTAGGGAGCAGAAGGGCCGGCAGATCGGCCTCTACTTCTGCCGGCCCGGGGAAAAATTTTACTGGACCCCGATTTCTTTAGGGAAGTTTGGGCCTTATCCAAGCCGGTAAAAAGGCCGACAAATCTGTTGACATCCTTCATCAAACTATCTCCAAAAAGCATGCCTACTGCCGAGGGACCGGGTTCGGTCTCGGCCAAATGGGATAGTTGCGGGTCGAGGCGCATCAGGATCGACCGGCGTCTCTCGACTGAGCAGGTGGTGTTGGCAGTACCTGCCAGGCAAATGGCTCTCTGGGCCCAGCCACGGAGCTGACGGACGTCCACGGGTTCGTCCGACGCCGCAGCATGCTCGGCTAAATTAAGGATCTTAGTGAGGGGACCCATTAAATCAAGGATACGCTCCTGTATGGTCTTGAAGGAACGTTCTATTCCCTTCTTAGGAAATTTACCCGATTTTAATAAGTATTTCATCAGGATGGGGTCCACCTCCGGGGTAGCCACCACCTTATTGGGGATAAAGGGTCTAGGGCATTCCGCCCTCAGCTTATTACGGCTGGACCTGTCCAGAGATTTACGAGCCCAAAGCTCTATATATTGGGCCACGTGGGGGAGTGGAGACCAGTCGCCTGATCTCGGATGGGAGATCGCGTCTGGGTGAAAAAGGGGTTCTCCTAGGGAATCCAGGATAACATTGCCCTGCGTGGCAGGGTTGGCGTCGGTGTCGAGCGCCGTATCCCCAGCATCCTGTTCAATATTGGGGTCTGACTCGTAGTCCTCAGACTCATTAGATGAACCCGAAGAGTCCTCAGTAGAGGAGTCTACATAGGAGTCGGGTTTAGTGCGCTTAGCGGACTTACGCCTCTTGCCATGTAACTCCCCGAGGCCCAGGGGTCAAGCGGAGTCAGAGGGATGCTGGGGTTGACAGACCGGGGTAGGGACTGTCTGGAGCATGTTATTATCTTCCCCTGCCGGGGAGTCAGAGATGTGCTTCCTTTTATGGGAAGCCTTGCCCTTTTTAACATGTGGATCTCCACCATGAAGGGGAACCGAGACATTGGAAACCTGCTGTTGCAGGCCAGAGGGCATTATGGACGAGGCAAGGGCCGCTTGGACCGACTTATTAATTAAGTCCTGGATCTGGGTGGCAGTCATAAATTGTGCTACATCCAGGGAAGGACCCTCCCCTCTGAGGGGGACTGATGAGGGTTCCTCAGCCATACTAACTTTAGGATATAGGGTAGCTTATAAAAGATTTTCAAACTGATAATTGGGATAAAATAACTGACTCTGAGGGGGACAGATGTCAGACACAGTTAAAAATCTAATAAGGCGGAATAAATTCTGTTAGATATGGTTACAAAGTTCTACAACCTACTGATAGAAAACAGGCTCCGACCTCCACACCGCTTAGCGTAGCACTGGTGCTGTGGTGTGAGGTAAGCCCGGAGTACTTGAACCCAGGGGACGAAGTTTCGCGAGACTGCGTCCCTCTGGGTCCTGATTGGAGGTCGCAGGAGCACCTCTCAACTACACGCCGAACGCCGCCAATGAGAAGCGGACCAACCAGGGGAAGGCTCCGCCCTAGCCCGCGCGCGCGAACTCGGACGGAGAAGAAGGCTCAAGTAAAATGGCGCAGGGAAAGGAGGGGGAGGGGAAGGTGGATAAAGAAATGAGCGGAAGAGAGACGATGAAGCGGCGACAGAGGACAGAAAACCGGCACCGGAAGGTTTCCGGCTCTCGGCAGCATAGAATACAGGGGAAAAAAGGACAGAAAAATTCTTGGCCCTGTGAGTACTAATCACCTATGGGATAGTACCACACAGGTCTCAAAGAGAGGTAAAATACAGTAATAAAATCGCTATATAAGTAAAACAAAGTAAACCAAATACATATATAGAGTACACTTATCTTAGGTCTGCTATGAGCAGAAAGAAAGAGGAGGATCTATATGTGGGCAGTCCTTATATAGTGGCTACAGACGAGGAGTGGCTTCTGTGGTCCTAGGACTGCTGGGAGTTGAAGTTTTTTCTGTTTTTGAATTGATTACTGAATAGTTCTGCTATGGGCATTATTAAAGAAAGAATAATGCATAAGATATGAGCCTCCTGTCTGATATATAACTGCAGTTATCCCATGAAGTCATAAAACGCCAACACTTAGCTGAAAGGAAAACTGTCAGCTTTCTCCCCCCGCACTAACCAGTGGTACTGGCTGGTAGTGCGAGAGACGCTTATCAGTTTGATCCTTACCGTGCCTGGATCTGCCGCGCCGTTCGGCCTTAATCTTCTATTTTTGTTATATACTAAAGAGGTGATAACTGGCACTCTGACGTCAGTGCCGCCTTCCGCAGCTCCACCCAGCTCATCAATATTCCTCCCCTCCCTCCGCCTCTCCCTCTTCTCCCCACTCTGTAATGAAGGAATATTGATGAGCTGGGTGGCGCTGTGGCCAGCGGCACTGACGTCAGAGCACCAGTTAGCACCTCATTTGAATATACCGAAAATAGAAGATTAACCCCTTAAGGACTGAGCCCTTTTTCACCTTAAGGACCTTAAGGATTTTTTGCAATTCTGACCACTGTCACTTTAAACATTAATAACTCTGGAATGCTTTTAGTTATCATTCTGATTGCGAGATTGTTTTTTCGTGACATATTCTACTTTAACATAGTGGTAACATTTTATGGTAACTTGCATCCTTTCTTGGTGAAAAATCCCAAAATTTGATGAAAAATTTGAAAATTTTGCATTTTTCTAACTTTGAAGCTCTCTGCTTGTAAGGAAAATGGATATTCAAAATAAATTTTGGGTTCACATAAACAATATGTCTACTTTATGTTTGCATCATAAAATTGAGGTGTTTTTACGTTTGGAAGACATCAGAGGGCTTCAAAGTTCAGCAGCAATTTTCCAATTTTTCACAAAATTTTGAAACTCGCTTTTTTTCAGGGACCAGTTCAGGTTTGAAGTGGATTTGAAGGGTCTTCATTTTAGAAATACCCCATAAAAGACCCCATTATAAAAACTGCACCCCCCAAAGTATTCAAAATGACATTCAGTCAGCGTTTTAACCCTTTAGGTGTTTCACAGGAATAGCAGCAAAGTGAAGGAGAAAATTCACAATCTTCATTTTTTACACTCGCATGTTTTTGTAGACCCAATTTTTGCAAGGGGTAAAAAGTAGTGTTGAGCGGCATAGGCCATATTCGAATTCGCGAATATTCGCGAATATATGTACGAATATTCGTCATATTCGCGAATATTCGCATATTCGTAATATTCTAATTTTATTTTCGCAAATGCGAATATTCGCGTGTGCGAAAATTATCATATACGAAAATTTGCATATACAAAAATTAGCATAAGCAAAAATTCGTATATGCGAAAATTAGCATATGTAAATATTCGCATATGCGAAAATTCGCACACCGGAGGGGTGATCACTGTGATGTGTACTGTGAAAAAAATAAAAATACGAATATTCGTAATTACGAATATATAGTGCTTATATTCGCGAATATTCGCGAATATGCGATATTCGCGAATATGCGATATTCGCGAATATGCGATATTCGCGAATAAAATTCGAATCGCAAATATTCGCGAGCAACACTAGTAAAAAGGAGAAAATTTTTACTTGTATTTGAAACCCAATTTCTCTCGAGTAAGCACATACCTCATATATCTATGTTAATTGTTCGGCGGGCACAGTAGAGGGCTCAGAAGGGAAGGAGCGACAAATGGTTTTTGGGGGGCATGTCACATTTAGGAAGCCCCTATGGTGCCAGAACAGCAAAAAAAAAAACACATGGCATACCGTTTTGGAAACTAGACCCCTCGGGGAACATAACAAGGGGTAAAGTAAACCTTAATACCCCACAGGCGATTCAGACTTTTGCATATGTAAAAAAAAAAAAAAAATTCCCTAAAATGCTTGGTTTTCCAAAAGTTTTACATTTTTAAAAAGGGTAATAGCAGAAAATACCCCCCAAAATTTGAAGCCCAATTTCTCCCGAATCAGAAAACACCCCATATGGGGGTGAAAAGTGCTCTGCTGGCGCACTACAGGTCTCAGAAGAGAAGGAGTCACATTTGGCTTTTTTGAAGGAAATTTTGCTCTGGGGGCATGCCGCATTTAGGAAGCCCCTATGGTGCCAGGACAGCAAAAAAACCCACATGGCATACCATTTTGGAAACTAGACCCCTTGGGGGAACGTAACAAGGGGTAAAGTGAACCTTAATACCCTACAGGTGATTCACAACTTTTGCATATGTAAAAAAATAAAATAATAATTTACCTAAAATGCTTGGTTTCCCAAAAAATTTACATTTTTACAAAGGGTTAAATCAGAAAATACCCCCCAAATTTGAAGCCCAATTTCTCCCGATTCAGAAAACGCCCCATATGGGGGTGAAAAGTGCTCTGCTGGCGCACTACAGGTCTCAGAAGAGAAGGAGTCACATTTGGCTTTTTTGAAGGAAATTTTGCTCTGGGGGCATGCCGCATTTAGGAAGCCCCTATGGTGCCAGGACAGCAAAAAAACCCACATGGCATACCATTTTGGAAACTAGACCCCTTGGGGGAACGTAACAAGGGGTAAAGTGAACCTTAATACCCTACAGGTGATTCACAACTTTTGCATATGTAAAAAAATAAAATAATAATTTACCTAAAATGCTTGGTTTCCCAAAAAATTTACATTTTTACAAAGGGTTAAATCAGAAAATACCCCCCAAATTTGAAGCCCAATTTCTCCCGATTCAGAAAACGCCCCATATGGGGGTGAAAAGTGCTCTGCTGGCGCACTACAGGTCTCAGAAGAGAAGGAGTCACATTTGGCTTTTTGAAAGCAAATTTTGCTCTGGGGGCATGCCGCATTTAGGAAGCCCCTATGGTGCCAGGACAGCAAAAAAAAACACATGGCATACCATTTTGGAAACTAGACCCCTCGGGGAATGTAACAAGGGGTTAAGTGAACCTTAATACCCCACAGGTGTTTCACGACTTTTGCATATGTAAAAAAAAATATTTTTTTTTTACCTAAAATGCCTCTTTTCCCAAAAATTTTAAATTTTTAAAAAGGGTAAAAGCAGAAAATACCCCCCAAAATTTGTAACACAATTTCTCCCGAGTACGGCGATACCCCATATGTGACCCTAAACTGTTGCCTTGAAATACGACAGGGCTCCAAAGTGAGAGCGCCATGCGCATTTGAGGCCTTAATTAGGGACTTGCATAGGGGTGGACATAGGGGAATTCTACGCCAGTGATTCCCAAACAGGGTGCCTCCAGCTGTTGTAAAACTCCCAGCATGCCTGGGCAGTCAGTGGCTATCTGGCAATACTGGGAGTAGTTGTTTTGCAACAGCTGGAGGCTCAGTTTTGGAAACAGTGGCGTACCAGACGTTTTTCATTTTTATTGGGGAGGGGGGCTGTGTAGGGGTATGTGTATATGTAGTGATTTTTATTTTATTGTGTGTTAGTGTAGTGTAGTGTTTTTAGGGTACAGTCACACGGGTGGGGGTTCACAGTAGTTTCACGCTGGCAGTTTGAGCCGCAGCTCAAACTTGCAGCCGGATACTTACTGTAATCCTCCGCCCATGTGAGTGTACCCTGTACGTTCACATTGGGGGGGGGGGGGACATCCAGCTGTTGCAAAACTACAACTCCCAGCATGTACGGTCTATCAGTGCATGCTGGGAGTTGTAGTTTTGCAACAGCTGGAGGCACACTGGTTGTGAAACACAGAGTTTGGTAACAAACTCAGTGTTTTGCAACCAGTGGGCCTTCAGCTGTTGCAAAACTACAACCCCCAGCATGTACGGACAGCGGAAGGGCATGCTGGGTCTTGTAGTTATGCAACAGCTGGAGGCATACTACTTTGGCTGGGGATGCTGGGGACTGTAGTTATGCAACAGCTGGAGACACACTGGTTTGCTACATAACTCAGTGTGCCTTCAGCTGTTGCAAAACTACAACTCCCAGCAGTCACCGACAGCCAACGGGCATGCTGGGAGTTGTAGTTATGCAACCAGCAGATGCACTACTACAACTCCCAGCATGCACTTTAGCTGTTGGTGCAAGCTGGGAGTTGTAGTTACACAACAGCTGAAGGTACACTTTTCCATAGAAAAAATGTGCCTCCAGCTGTTGCAAAACTAAAAGTCCCAGCATGCCCATAAGGGCATGCTGGGAGTTGTGGTGGTCTGCCTCCTGCTGTTGCATAACTACAGCTCCCAGCATGCCCTTTTTGCATGCTGGGTGCTGTTGCTAAGCAACAGCAGGAGGCTGTGATTCACCTCCTGCTGCTGCTCCGTCGCAGGACAGTCCCTTGCCGCGGCCGTCGCTCCTGGGGCCCCGATCCCAAAATTGACGCCGGGGATTGGGGTCCCCAGCACCTGGGGTGCACGTCCCGCACCCGCTCACGTCCTCCGGAAGAGGGGCGGAGCGGGTTGCGGGAGTGACAACCGCAGTAGGCGCCCTGATTGGTCGGCCGGTAATCCGGCCGACGAATCAGGGCGATCGTGAGGTGGCACCAGTGCCACCTCACCCCTGCAGGCTCTGGCTGTTCGGGGCCGTCTCCGACGGCCCCGAACAGCCTGTAATTCCGGGTCACTGGAGACCCGATTGACCCGGAATCTGCCGCAGATCGCTGGACTGAATTGTCCAGAGATCTGCGGCCATCGCCGACATGGGGGGGCATAATGACCCCCCTGGGCGATATGTCGCGATGCCTGCTGAACGATTTCAGCAGGCATCGGGCACCGGCTCCCCTCCAGCTAGCGGTGGGGGGCTGGGATTTGACAGGACGTACTCAAACGTCCTGAGTCCTTAAGGGGTTAAAGGGGTTATCCTTCCAATAATTATTAGCTTCTGAAGTTTTCTGTCTAACTGCTCAATGATGATGTCACGTCCAGGGAGCTGTGCATGATGGGAAAATATACCCATAGGAGCTGGACAGCTCCCGAGACGTGAGTCATCAGAAAGCAGTTAGACAGAAAACAGCAACTCAACTTAAGAAGCTAATAACTATTGGAAGGATTAAGATTTTTTAATAGAAGTCATTTACAAATCTGTTTAACTTTCCGGAGCCAGTTGATATATAAAAAAAGTTTTTGCCTGGAATACCCCTTTAAGAAAGAGTAAGTAAGAGAGATGGCTCAAGGCTGAAAATACTTCATGTCCCTAGGGGAGAGCACCCTAAATGAACTAACCCATATTTCTTGTTTTAGTTTCTTCCTATTTCATTATTATTTTTATTATTATTGCTATTATAATATTTTACTATTATTATTTTCATTTGTATGTTTAAAAAGTGGGCATATTATAACATTATAACCAAGTTCGCTGTCACCAGACATAAGAAATGAGGACTCCTGAGTCTAATCAGTAAAGTTTGCGGAGTGATGTTTCCTTAGATGTTCAATGACTTCAGTCACCGGGGACCTTCCCCTTAGGACTTCACAGGTTATAAATTGTACAGTAAGTAAGTGATCAGCAGACGGACGGGAGATCTACTGCAGCGTCTTCATTGTAAGTTACAGAAAGATTATTAACACATTCTTATAGATTTCTAAATATCACATTCTGTTACTAGTTTAATATTTTTATTGTCATTTGATAGAGGGTAAATAAGACAGAAGCCGTGGTAATGTGCAAGAGGGCAGCGTCATCTCTATCATAGGAAGAAAACCTTATTATAGGGGATTTCTGTAAATAAAGCTTCACCTCTACTTTCCATCAGACTTAACTGTAAGTGAATGGGAACATTTGTTTCCATTCAGATGCAGAGAAGTTGTACATGGCTAGTCCTGCAATTGTATCCAGTCTAGACAATGCTCTGTGAGCTAAACATCCTGGACTCCAGACTGATACATTGTATATAGCTAGTCCTGCTCTCAGCTGAGAAGTGATACAATTGTATCCAGTGTAGACAATGCTCCGTGAGCTAAAAATCCTGGACTCCAGACTGATACATTGTACATAGCTCGTCCTGCTCTCAGCTGAGAAGATACAATTGTATCCAGTCTAGACAATGCTCTGTGAGCTAAACATCCTGGACTCCAGACTGATACATTGTATATAGCTAGTTCTGCTCCCAGCTGAGAAGTGATACAATTGTATCCAGTGTAGACAATGCTCTGTGAGCTAAACATCCTGGACCCCAGACTGATACATTGTACATAGCTAGTCCTGCTCTCAGCTGAGAAGTGATACAATTGTATCCAGTCCAGACAATGCTCTGTGAGCTAAACATCCTGGACCCCAGACTGATACATTGTACATAGCTAGTCCTGCTCTCAGCTGAGAAGTGATACAATTGTATCCAGTCCAGACAATGCTCTGTGAGCTAAACAGAGCAGCAGCAGCTGTACACATCTTTCTACTGGTTTGCTACAATGTATCAGTCTGGAGTCCAGGGTATTTGGCTCATCTGTTGGTTTGAGGTTCTGCTATAACGGCAGAATTTGTAGGATACATAGGAAAAATATTTTGGGAAGATTTGGGAGTGGTGTGTTTCCAGTTACTGCGATTTGGGAAGATTATCCACGGTATGTGACTCTATGGGCAGAGAGTGTAGAGAATAACAATATAGAAACCAGGCACTACACAGTATAGGGTTGGGTATAGGGTATAGGGTCACTGGACTCCTCTTTATGGGATATCACAGCAGACTATGCTAATTTATACAATAAAAAAATAAAATAAAAAACATTGGGTAATGGACGTCTTAAAGACACATTTAATATAGGTGACAGGAAAGCTTAAATTCACTATAACCCCTTAAAGGGGTACTCCACTGCTCAGCGTTTGGAACAAACAGTTCCGAACACTGGAGCCGGTGCCGGGAGCTTGTGACGTCAAGTCCCTTTAAGAACCCACCCAATTTTGACTATAAGGACCATAGAAATGTCTTTTTTACTTTGATGTCTATATAGGTTTGATGCCTTGTTTGCTGTATAGAGGAATCACCCAAGGATATTTTTACTGTTAAATGTTTTTAAGCTGCAGTTGTATCTAGCGTATATACTCGAGTATAAGCCGAGTTTTTCAGCACGATTTTTCGTGCTGAAAACGCCCCCCTCGGCTTATACTCGAGTGAACTCTCCGCCTGTCAATCCTTTCATCAGTGGTCTTCAACCTGCGGACCTCCAGATGTTGCAAAACTAGAACTCCCAGCATGCCCGGAGATCCGCAGGTTGAAGACCACTACGGCCTTCGTCATCATCCAGCCCCCCCCCTTTTGTTTTGTACTCCCCTCCCCTCAGCAGGAAGTTAGGGTGAGCTGCTCCGGGCCATCTATGCTGCAGGGACCGTCCGGTGGGGAGGATTAGTCGTTCCGGGCTGTCCATTTTCACAGGGGGGGGCCTCTTCTCCGCTCCGGCCCCAGACTAGTGACATTGCCTTGATGCCGCCCCACAGGGACGTTCATGGCTGTCTGGACGGAAGCAGGGTAGCGGAGTACCCCTTTAATGCGTCACCATACTAAGACAGTGTAGACAATGGTTTGGGTTCAGCCCTTCTTTGTTCCTGCGTCCGAGTGCGAACAGCAAGGTCCATAAAGACATGGAGGGGTAATCTGGTGTGGAGAACTTGACTGGCCAAAGAGAGACAAAAAAAAATGGATTTGCTCTTAAGAGGTTAATGCAAATATTTTGAAAATAAAAATGTAATCCTAAATTTTTTTGCATTTGTTCAAGCTGCAATATATTTCAAATATCTAGAAGTTCTGCTAGGTTCACACTTCCATCCGGGCTCCATTTGGCACCTAAGATGTAGACTCTTTTTAACACCAGGAAATGGAACCAGACAATTATAAAACGGGCACCAGCGGATCCCATTGACTTCACCGGGGTCCGTAATGTTTCCTTCAGGCGTCTGTTTATTGTTTAAGGTTTGACCAGACAAAAAAAAGAGAGACTGCTTACAGAATTGCTTTGTCCCCTTCTGAACTTGTGATGGAGTCTCCTGAATGGATTCCAGCCTTCAATGTCACCTTCCCACCTTTCCAGCCAAGTTTATGACCCATATCCCATGCGCAGCCTTTACGATGTATCTTGTGACCATAATATTAATTATGTCCTTTTTCTTTTGTATATTTTCTTTTAGGTCTTTTTGAAGAATGGAGAATCAGACTGTAATTTCAGAAGTTTTATTAGTTGGATTTCCGGGGGTTCCTGAAGACCTCCACAACCTTGTGGCCGCTGTGATGTTTTTGGTTTACCTTTTCTCCCTTACCGCCAATGGTAGTGTCATATGTTTGGTCACCTTGAATGTGTGTCTTCACCAACCCATGTATCTGGTAATAGCTAACCTCGCTGCCTCTAATCTCTTGTTCGATACGGTTACATTACCAAAACTCATTGCCCGATACTGGTTCGGGTCTTCTCTTATTATCTTCAAGGTGTGCATCTTCCAAATGTTCTGCGTCCATTACCTTGGAAGCATTGACTCCTTCCTTCTTATGTTGATGGCTGTGGATCGCTATATTGCCATCTCCCAACCCCTCAGATACACTTTGATTATAACCAATAAGAGAGCGCTCAGTACTTGCTTCATTTTTTGGCTTTTGGCCGCCACATCTACAAATGCAACTATCGCTACTCAGGCTTCCCAAATTGTTTTATGTGGCCCATCTCCCAAAATGATAAACACACTGTTTTGT
Source organism: Hyla sarda (assembly GCF_029499605.1). Taxonomy (NCBI): domain Eukaryota; kingdom Metazoa; phylum Chordata; class Amphibia; order Anura; family Hylidae; genus Hyla; species Hyla sarda. The sequence continues at coordinate 6,841,450 of NC_079190.1, forward strand.
ACCCATGCATCAATCATGGCATTAGCATGTACAGACGTCACCTTCATCAGGAGTGTGTCCTTTGTCAGCGCTATGGTGGTGCTACTTGTCTGTTTAGGGATCATTGTACTCTCCTACATCTTGATCATAGTGGAGATCGCCACATCCTATCGCTCTGAAAATTGGCGCAAAGCCTTTTACACCTGCACAACCCATCTGCTGGTGGTGGCCTTGTATTATGCACCTCGACTCTTTCTCTACATAGTTTCTAGCATTTTTAACACTTCTGTAATAATTATTAAGCCAGAAATCAATGCCCTCCTCCTCTTTCTTTACTCTGTTGTCCCACATATGGCCAATCCCGTTATATATTTCCTTAGAACAAAAGAAATCAGACAAACATTTGCCAAAGTTCTTCAGAGAGTCAAATACAGGGTTGGCCATATGTAAATTTGTTAATATAAGGATTGTGTGAGGTCAAAGTAGACCTTGTAAGGATCATTTGGATTTTGTAAGATCTGCGTAGACCTTGTAAGCTTTCAGCACTTGCAGTTATTGATTATACATGTCCCAGGTAGTGTTGAGCGCGAATATTTATCGCGAATATCGCAAATTCACGAATTTTGAGAATATATTCGATATATATTCAAAATTGTGCAATTTTCCCGAATATGCACATATTCCTTATTTTTACTTGTGGGCCAATTAGAATGATGCAAATACACTTGTCAGAGGTTATCAACAACATCCATAGCAACCAATAGTAAAGTTGCCCACCCCCTCACTGTTTTCTTCCTCCAATATGCTAATATAACAAATATGTGATATAGGACGAATATTTATCTATATATTTGTGAAATATTGCGAATTTGAATATGGGCAATGCCGCTCATTACTAGTCCAAGGCTGCCGCCTTCTTGTTGTTGCATTCCTCCTTGTTTTTAATAAATATTTTATTGTATGTAACACTATGTATCAATAAAGATTGTCTATTTTTTGCAAACAATTTTGTTTAAATAGTTCCGTTTTTTTCTTCGGGTATATATTATTGTTTGGAGTCTATATACCGTATTTTTCACTGTATAAGACGCACTTTCTCTTCCCCAAAGCTGGGGGGAAAAAGTTGGTGCGTCTTATATGGCGAATACACACCTATCGCGGCGGTCCCTGCTGCCATCAACGGCCGAGACCAGCGGCTAATACAGGGCATCACCGCGTCTGTTGTGTTAACCCTTCAGATGCGGTGATCAAAGCTGACCGCCACGTTTGAAGCGAAAGTGACACTAACCCGGCTGCTCAGTCGGGCTGTTCGGGACCGCCGCAGTGAAATCTTTACGAATAGCTTACAGGACATCGGGAGGGACCTTACCTGCCTCCTCGGTGTCTGCTCTGTGCCAGGATGGCCGGCGCTCTCCTTCGTCGTCATCACGTCATCCCGCACGCCGCCCCGTCATCCAATAGGAGCGGCGTGCGTAGCGACGTGATGGCGGCGAGGGAGAGCGAGGATACCGGGCAGCAGAGACGTTCCGGAGCGATGGGGACACCCCGGCCAACGGCTGTCCGGGCATGCCGGGAGTTGTAGTTTTGCAACATCTGGAGGTCCGCTGGTTGAAGATCACTGTGACCTATACTTTACATTGTATTCTAGATTTTCCTCATTTAAAATTGGGTGAGTCTTATATGCCGTAGCATCCTATAGGGTGAAAAATACGGGAACATACAGGCTTGTCTATACACATAATTGGGAAACTGCCTAACATAGCCCTGTTCATTTTGGGCATTGTATTGAATACCTATGGGTAGCCAATACATAGGCACCCTTTGGTATTATCGTTTATATTTTTTCTTTCCCCAGGTTGTGTAGTTTTCACATGTTTGCTCTGTTCATGTATTTGGAAAGCCTGACCTACTTTGTAAAGTCCATGAAGACCTTTAATGCATCATGTAGACCTTGTAGGCTTCATGTAGACCTTTAATGTTCCATGTAGACCTTGTAGGCTTCATGTAGACCTTTAATGTTCCATGTAGACCTTTAATGTTCCATGTAGACCTTTAATGTTCCATGTAGACCTTTAATGTTTCATGTAGACCTTTAATGTTCCATGTAGACCTTTAATGTTCCATGTAGACCTTTAATGTTCCATGTAGACCTTTAATGTTTCGTGTAGACCTTTAATGTTCCATGCAGACCTTTAATGTTCCATGTAGACCTTAAATGTTTCATGTAGACCTTTAATGTTCCATGTAGACCATTAATGTTCCATGTAGACCTTTAATGTTTCATGTAGACCTTTAATGTTCCATGTAGACCTTTAATGTTCCATGTAGACCTTTAATGTTCCATGTAGACCATTAATGTTCCATGTAGACCTTTAATGTTCCATGTAGACCTTTTATGTTCCATGTAGACCTTTAATGTTTCATGTAGACCTTTAATGTTCCATGTAGACCTTTAATGTTTCATGTAGACCTTTAATGTTCCATGTAGACCATTAATGTTCCATGTAGACCTTTAATGTTTCATGTAGACCTTTAATGTTCCATGTAGACCTTTAATGTTCCATGTAGACCATTAATGTTCCTTGTAGACCTTTAATGTTTCATGTAGACCTTTAATGTTCCATGTAGACCATTAATGTTCCATGTAGACCTTTAATGTTTCATGTAGGCCTTTAATGTTCCATGTAGACCTTTAATGTTCCATGTAGACCTTTAATGTTCCATGTAGACCTTTAATGTTCCATGTAGACCTTTAATGTTCCATGTAGACCTTTAATGTTTCGTGTAGACCTTTAATGTTCCATGCAGACCTTTAATGTTCCATGTAGATCTTAAATGTTTCATGTAGACCTTTAATGTTCCATGTAGACCATTAATGTTCCATGTAGACCTTTAATGTTTCATGTAGTCCTTTAATGTTCCATGTAGACCTTTAATGTTTCATGTAGACCTTTAATGTTCCATGTAGACCTTTAATGTTCCATGTAGACCTTTAATGTTTCGTGTAGACCTTTAATGTTCCATGTAGACCTTTAATGTTTCATGTAGACCTTTAATGTTTCATGTAGACCTTTAATGTTCCATGCAGACCTTTAATGTTCCATGTAGACCTTAAATGTTTCATGTAGACCTTTAATGTTCCATGTAGACCATTAATGTTCCATGTAGACCTTTAATGTTTCATGTAGACCTTTAATGTTCCATGTAGACCTTTAATGTTCCATGTAGACCTTTAATGTTCCATGTAGACCATTAATGTTCCATGTAGACCTTTAATGTTCCATGTAGACTTTTTATGTTCCATGTAGACCTTTAATGTTTCATGTAGACCTTTAATGTTCCATGTAGACCTTTAATGTTTCATGTAGACCTTTAATGTTCCATGTAGACCTTTAATGTTTCATGTAGACCTTTAATGTTCCATGTAGACCTTTAATGTTCCATGTAGACCATTAATGTTCCATGTAGACCTTTAATGTTCCATGTAGACCTTTTATGTTCCATGTAGACCTTTAATGTTTCATGTAGACCTTTAATGTTCCATGTAGACCTTTAATGTTTCATGTAGACCTTTAATGTTCCATGTAGACCATTAATGTTCCATGTAGACCTTTAATGTTTCATGTAGACCTTTAATGTTCCATGTAGACCTTTAATGTTCCATGTAGACCATTAATGTTCCTTGTAGACCTTTAATGTTTCATGTAGACCTTTAATGTTCCATGTAGACCATTAATGTTCCATGTAGACCTTTAATGTTTCATGTAGACCTTTAATGTTCCATGTAGACCTTTAATGTTCCATGTAGACCTTTTATGTTCCATGTAGACCTTTAATGTTTCATGTAGACCTTTAATGTTCCATGTAGACCATTAATGTTCCATGTAGACCTTTAATGTTCCATGTAGACCATTAATGTTCCATGTAGACCTTTAATGTTTCATGTAGACCTTTAATGTTTCATGTAGACCTTTAATGTTTCATGTAGACATTTAATGTTCCATGTAGACCTTTAATGTTCCATGTAGACCATTAATGTTCCTTGTAGACCTTTAATGTTTCATGTAGACCTTTAATGTTCCATGTAGACCATTAATGTTCCATGTAGACCTTTAATGTTCCATGTAGACCATTAATGTTCCATGTAGACCTTTAATGTTTCATGTAGACCTTTAATGTTCCATGTAGACCATTAATGTTCCATGTAGACCTTTAATGTTTCATGTAGACCTTTACTGTAGACATTGTAAGATCTATGTAGACCTTGTAACAATGTGATGTCAGTAATGTGATCACCCTATTGCTTCGGTCTTTCTTATCACTTTCTATATAAAACCAATTTTTGTTATTTTTATGTATGTTTTTCATTGTTTATGTTTTTTTTTTTTATTAATGATGATACATTTTATTCTTTTTTTCTTTCACTTTTTGATCACTTAGTATTCTTCGTATACCAAAGCATTATAATGGTCATGAGTGCCTCTGGCAAAGCCTAATACACATGACACCTATGACAGTCTTGGGGATTTTGTCGGGCTCCCCACTACCATGACAACCATTAGTACGCAGCCATTGTGATCACTGTGTGCCAATTGTGCCCTCTGTCATATCCCACTGTTGCTATTGAGCATGGAATGTAAGGGGGTCAACTGCCAGAAATGGACTCATCTCTACCCCATACAGTCCTACATTCTACTACAGCTCCTGCTTTTTGATTCCGTGAGCAAAGTCACAGCGCCTGCGCGATGGGCCCAAGCTCTGTTTGCACTAAACTGTATTGACAATGGCCTTTAACCCAAGCAGAGCTCAGGCAAAACTGCTTAACCTGCCGTCAGTTTCTCTTTTAGGGTACATTCACACGTAGGCAGATTTGATGCACAGGATTTTCTGCAGCAGATTTCAATGTAAACTAAATGACTGAGCGCAGCGTCTAGTCGGCAGTTACAAATCCTGCGCATCAAATCTGCGCAGGATCCTGTATGTGTGAATGTACCCTAAAGGGGCTATCTTCCATAAGGTGATTTTGAAAAATAAAGAACCAAACAATAGGATCGATATTCATATATAGCCAATTCATATACCAGTAGAGCAATCCTACTTACTTCAGCGAGAGGGGTTTCTCCGTCCTTAAACCCCCCTCTATCCGGCCAGCCTGTGATCGTTTGGTCTTTTTCCACGTCAACCAGGTACTTTGCACGCCGTTATTCACTCTTTCCCCTTTTTTCGGATCCACCCGAAATTTTTTCAAAATCACTGCAGTTCACAATGATTCATGCAGAAGAACAATTTATTCAAATAAAATTAATTTAAAAAAAAACTTATACAATCCGACGCGTTGCGGGGAAAAAAATCCCCTTCTCTGATCCCTGAGGAAGGGGAATTTTTTTTCCGCAACGCGTCGGATTGTATACATTTTTTTAAAATTAATTTTATTTGAATAAATTGTTCTGCATGAAGCATTGTGAACTGAAGTGATTTTGAAAAAATTTCGGGTAGATCCGAAAAAAGGAAAAAGAGTGAATAACGGCGTGCAAGTACCTGGTTGGCGTGGAAAAAGACCAAACGATCACAGGCTGGCCGGATCGAGGGGGGTTTAAGGACGGAGAAACCCCTCTCGCTGAATCAAGTAGGATTGCTCTACTGGTATATGAATTGGCTATATATGAATATCGATTCTGCCCGCTCTCCTATTTTTTGGTTATTTATTTTTCATTTTACTATTCGGAGTGACGAGTCACTTGCCGAGGAGGATTGATGCGGAGAAAAGACCGATATATGAGAGATTACTATTTGCATTTACCGGTCCTATAAAGTCTGTGAGTGGTTTAAATAAGCCACTCACCAAGTGTAAGTGTGAATTCAATTTTCTTAAAAGTGTCTTGCTTCTTGAAGAATTTCTACACCGCTCCCCAAAAAGTTTTTTTCTTACGTACTTTCTATAAGGTGATTTTAGCACTTACCTGCCAGACAGTAATGGACATGCTTAGGAAGGATCCGCACTAGTCTTTGGGTTAAATGGCTATGTTGTGAGTTTACCATTTTTGTGAACTGGGTATTTCCTGTTGGAGTTTTCTCTTTTACTACAAATCCCATAATTCCCCTTTTCTCCTTCTCACACATCAGTCACCCCACCCATTAAACCACAAACCAGCTGAATTCAATGTAAAAGACCAGTGCTTTCTAACCAGGGTGCTTCCAGCTGTTGCAAATTCCCTGTGGTCGCTCCACCCATTGAAGCAGGTGTCTCGGCCGCACTGCATCCTGGAAATACGTGAAACAGGAGTCATTTTGTATGCTGATAAAAATGAACATCCAGAGCAAAGATCACATAAGAAGGCGAGACCGACCATCAGAGACAGGTACAGACACCATGAACTACACTAACTTCACAGCCCCTGTAGCATAGTCATATAAAAAAAAATCCTGGAATAAACCTTTAATGATAGTATTTATTTATTTTTTTAAACATTTTGAACACAGGTCTTCTTCCATTTAGCTACCTGTAGGTGGCACTAGAGAGACACTTTTCTTCCTTCTGGAGGAGAGCTCATGCACATACTATTTTTCCCATTGGGTTATTAGAGTTAAAACCAAAAGTAAGCCCAGCAAGCAGGAGAAGTGCAAGTCCTTCCTTTCTATTTTTCATTCCTTATTTTAATCCATTTTGGAATTTGACTCAAGATAGTAGCATAAAAACCTGCAGGGGTGTTTGTCCAAAAAAACTGGGGGAATTTATCAATACTGTGGGTTTTGCATTCATGTTGTTTTGTTTTCCACTGTAGAAAACCCTTCACATTTATTAATGTGTCTCATGTTAGACAGAATTTGGGCGCATCTCAAATTGTGGCTCATTGCATCCAAATCTCTTACATACATCACATGGTGCATCCTTACCTCACACATTTACCTCACAACATTACCTCACAACATTACCTCACATCATTACCTCACATCCTTACCTCACACATTTACTTCACAACATTACCTCACAACATTACCTCACATCCTTACCTCACAACATTACCTCACATCCTTACCTCACAACATTACCTCACATCCTTACCTCACACATTTACCTCACAACATTACCTCACAACATTACCTCACTTCCTTACCTCACAACATTACCTCACATCCTTACCTCACAACATTACCTCACATCCTTACCTCACACATTTACCTCACAACATTACCTCACAACATTACCTCACATCCTTACCTCACACATTTACCTCACAACATTACCTCACAACATTACCTTACTTCCTTACCTCACAACATTACCTCACATCCTTACCTCACAACATTACCTCACAACATTACCTCACTTCCTTACCTCACAACATTACCTCACATCCTTACCTCACAACATTACCTCACATCCTTACCTCACAACATTACCTCACATTCTTACCTCACACATTTACCTCACCCCTTTACCTCACATATTTACCTCACATCTTTGTCTCTCTCTCTATGATCTACAGTCATGGTCGTAAATGTTGGCACCCCTGAGATTGTTCTAGAAAATGAAGTATTTCTCACAGGAAAGGATTGCAGTAACACAGGTTTTGTTATACACATGTTTATTCCCTTTGTGTGTATTGGAACTAAACCAAAAAAGGAGGAAAAAATGCAAATTGGACATAATGTCACCAAACTCCAAAAATGGTCTGGACAAAATTATTGGCCCCTTAACTTAATATAAGGTTGCAGACCCTTTAGAAAAAATAACTGAAATCAGTGTCTTCCTATAACCATCAATGAGCTTCTTACACCTCTTAGCCGGGATGTTGGACCACTCTTCCTATAACCATCAATAAGCTTCTTACACCTCTCAGCCGGAATGTTGGACCACTCTTCCTATAACCATCAATAAGCTTCATACACCTCTCAGCCGGAATGTTGGACTCTTCCTTTACAAACTGCTCCCGGTCTCTTATTGGAAGGCGCCTTTTCCCAGCAGTAATTATAAGATCTCTCCACAAGTGATCAATGGGATTTAGATCTGGACTCATTGCTGACACCTCAGAACTCTCCAGCGCGTTGTTGTCATCCATTTCTGGGGCTTTTTGATGTATGTTTGGGGTCATTGTCCTGCTGGAAGCTCCAAGATCTCAGAAACAAACCCAGCTTTCTGACACTGGGCTGTACAGTGCGACCCAAAATCCGTTGGTAATCCTCAGATTTCATGATGTCTTGTACACATTCAAGGCCCCCAGTGCCAGAGGCAGCAAAACAACCCAAAACATCACTGACCTCCCCCATATGTCACTGTAGGTACTGTGTTCTTTTCTTTGTAGGCCTCATTCCATTTTCGGTAAACAGTAGAATGATTTGCTTTACCAAAAACCTCTATCTTGGTCTCATCTGTCCACAAGACGTTTTCCCAGAAGGATTTTGGCTTAAGTTAATTTTGGCGAAATGTAGTCTTTCTTTTTTATGTCTCTGTGTCAGCAGTTGGGTCCTCCTGGGTCTCCTCCATAGTGGGGTCCTCCTGGGTCTCCTCCATAGCGGGGTCCTCCTGGGTCTCCTCCATAGTGGGGTCCTCCTGGGTCTCCTCCATAGTGGGGTCCTCCTGGGTCTCCTCCATAGCGGGGTCCTCCTGGGTCTCCTCCATAGTGGGTCCTCCTGGGTCTCCTTCATAGTGGGGTCCTCCTGGGTCTCCTCCATAGTGGGGTCCTCCTGGGTCTCCTCCATAGTGGGGTCCTCCTGGGTCTCCTCCATAGTGGGGTCCTCCTGGGTCTCCTCCATAGTGGGGTCCTCCTGGGTCTCCTCCATAGTGGTATCCTCCTGGGTCTCCTTCATAGTGGGGTCCTCCTGGGTCTCCTCCATAGTGGGGTCCTCCTGGGTTTCCTCCATAGTGGGGTCCTCCTGGGTCTCCTCCATAGTGGGGTCCTCCTGGGTCTCCTCCATAGTGGGGTCCTCCTGGGTCTCCTCCATAGCGTTTAATTTCATTTAAATGTGGACGGATAGTTCGCGCTGACACTGATGCTCCCTGAGCCTGCAGGACAGCTTAAATATCTTTGGAACTTGTTTGGGGCTGCTTATCCACCATCCGGACTATCTGCGGTGACACCTTTCATCAATTTTCCTCTTCCGTCCACGCCCAGGGAGATTATCTACAGTGCCATGGGTTGTAAACTTCTAACTAATGTTGTGCACTGTAGACAAAGGCAAATCTAGATCTCTGGAGATGGACTTGTAACCTGGAGATTGTTGATATTTTTCCACAATTTTGGTTCCCAAGTCCTCAGACAGTTCTCTTCTCCTCTTTTTGTTGTCCATGCTTAGTGTGACAAACACAGACACACAATGCAAAGACTAAGTGAACTTCTCTTCTTTTTATCTGCTTTCAGGTGTGATTTTTATATTGCCCACACCTGTTACTTGCCCCAGGTGAGTTTAAAGGAGCATCACATGCTGGAAACAATCTTATTTATCCACAAATTTGAAAGGGTGCCAATAATTTTGTCCAGCCCATTTTTGGAGTTTGGTGACATTATGTCCAATTTGCTTTTTTTCCTCCTTTTTTGGTTTAGTTCCAATACACACAAGGGGAATAAACATGTGTGTAGCAAAACATGTGTTACTGCAATCCTTTCCTGTGAGAAATACTTCATTTTCTAGAACAATTTCAGGGGGGACAACATTTACGGCCATGACTGTATATGCTATATGCAAGAATATCTGACAATACGTAAGACCAAGCTGTGACAGTTTTTCTGGCATTTTTGCTTGTGGACAAAAAAACTTAATGGAATTTGAGCCTCAAAGCAATAGAACAAAATCTGTGTGTCCACTTTTCCTGTGAGGTGCCGCTCCAGTGTACAAATAGAACTGTGTGGAGATTTAGAACTTTGCACAATGTGGCTTGCACAAGTATGGTAAATCTGCAATTTGGTAAATTGCACCAAATTTAGACAAACCAAAACGATCTACCAAAAACTTCTACCTACACCAACATTGATAAATTTCCAAAAAAGTAACATGGAGCCGCCCTCACCTGGTGTCCAAAGGAGCAGCTAACTGTGGCACAGGTAAAGTGTACACAACATGTAATACCTCCCTGTACTGTAGGGGGCACTACCAGACACCAGTCAGTGCATACACTTCAGTAATACAGGTAAAGAGTGCAGAACATGTAATACCTCCCTGTACTGTAGGGGGCGCTACCAGACACCAGTCAGTGCATACACTTCAGTAATACAGGTAAAGAGTACAGAACATGTAATACCTCCCTGTACTGTAGGGGGTGCTACCAGACACCAATCAGTGCATACACTTCAGTAATACAGGTAAGGAGTACAGAACATGTAATACCTCCCTGTACTGTAGGGGGCGCTACCAGACACCAGTCAGTGCATACACTTCAGTAAGGCTGGGTTCACACTACGTTTTGTCCCATACGGGAGCGCATATGGCAGGGGGGAGCTAAAAGCTCGTGCTCCCGTATGTCACCGTATGCACTCCCGTATGCCATTCACTTCAATGAGCCGACCGGAGTGAAACGTTCAGTCCGGTCGTCTCATTTTTGCGCCGTATGCACTTTTACAACCGGACCTAAAACTGTGGTCAACCACGGTTTTAGGTCCGGTTGTAAAAGCGCATACGGCGCAAAAATGAGCCGACCGGACCGAACGTTTCACTCCGGTCGGCTCATTGAAATGAATGACATACGGGAGCGCATACGGTGACATACGGGAGCGCGAGCTTTTAGCTCCCCCCTGCCATATGCGCTCCCGTATGGGAGAAAACGTAGTGTGAACCCAGCCTAATACAGGTAAAGTGTACAGAACATGTAATACCTCCCTGTACTGTAGGGGGCGCTACCAGACACCAGTCAGTGCATGTACTTCAGTAATACAGGTAAGGAGTACAGAACATGTAATACCTCCCTGTACTGTAGGGGGCGCTACCAGACACCAGTCAGTGCATACACTTCAGTAATACAGGTAAAGAGTAGTACAGAACATGTAGTATCTCCCTGTACTGTAGGGGGCTCTACAAGATACCAGTCACTGCATACACTTCAGTTATACAGGTAAAGAGTACAGAACATGTAATACCTCCCTGTACTGTAGGGGGCACTACCAGACACCAGTCAGTGCATACACTTCAGTAATACAGGTAAAGAGTACAGAACATGTAATTCCTCCCTGTACTGTAGGGGACGCTACCAGACACCAATCAGTACATACACATCAGTAATACAGGTAAGGAGTACAGAACATTTAATTCCTCCCTGTGGCGCTACCAGATACCAGTCAGTGCATGCACTTCAGTAATACAGGTAAAGAGCAGTACAGAACGTGTAATACCTCCCTGTACTGTAGGGGGTGCTACAAGATACCAGTCAGTGCATACACTTCAGTAAAACAGGTAAAGAGTACAGAACTTGTAATACCTCCCTGTACTGTAGGGGGCACTACCAGACACCAGTCAGTGCATACACTTCAGTAATACAGGTAAGGAGTACAGAACATGTAATACCTCCCTGTGGTGCTACCAGACACCAGTCAGTGCATGCACTTCAGTAATACAGGTAAAGAGCAGTACAGAACATGTAATACCTCCCTGTACTGTAGGGGGCACTACCAGACACCAGTCAGTACATACACTTCAGTAATACAGGTAAAGAGTACAGAACATGTAATACCTCCCTGTACTGTAGAGGGCGCTACCAGACACCAATCAGTGCACACACTTCAGTAATACAAGTAAGGAATACAGAACATGTAATACCTCCCTGTACTGTAGGGGGCGCTACCAGACACCAGTCGGTGCATACACTTCAGTAATACAGGTAAAGAGTACAGAACATGTAATACCACCCTGCACTGTAGGGGGCACCACCAGACACCAGTCAGTACATACACTTCAGTAATACAGGTAAAAAGTACAGGACATGTAATACCTCCCTGTACTGTAGGGGGCGCTACCAGACACCAGTCAGTGCATACACTTCAGTAATACAGGTAAGAAGTAGTACAGAACATGTAATACCTAACTGTACTTTAGGGGGCGCTACCAGACACCAGTCAGTGCATATACTGTAGTAATACAGGTAAGGAGTAGTACATAACATGTAGGAACCCTCTTCGTTACCGTACAGCTGATCAGGACACCGTGGAACTGCCCGGTATGGTTTTACTTTCACTTTAGATGCGGCGATCAACTTTGATCGCAGCATTTGAATGGTTAATACCAGGCATCACAGCGATCGGTGATGACTCGTATTAGCCACGGGTCCAGGCCATTGATAGCCGGGACCCGTAGATATGACGTGTGACCCCGCATTAGATAGCGAAAGCCAGCGCAGGACGTAAATATACATCCTGCGTCGTTAAGGGGTTAAGGACCACGACTAAAATAACAAAAGAGGAGGGTGGGTGAAGGCTTCCTAAGTCTTCTCACACTGCCACCGGACTGACTGAGAACCTCTCCTGAGGCCAGGGGCGTTGCTAGGTCTCAAAAAGATCCGGGGCACGGGCCATAGGCGTGGCGGTGCAGGTTGGGAACCGCTCATCTAGAGATAAAGAGCAGGTCCTGATCGGGCAGTCAATGTGCTGTGTGTGGAGATCTCTGCTTCTTAGTGACTGCCTGACCAAGACCTGCATGACAGCTGACATTCGGGGCACCAGGCTTTACATTCAGGGCATGGGCCCCGAATGTTTTAACCTAGTGATGCCCCTGCCTGAGGCAATATATAGAGACTGTATCAGAGATATCAAACGTTTAAAGGGGTACTCCACTGACCCAGCGTTCGTAACATTTAGTTCCGAACGCTGGGTGCGGGCTGCAGGGGTCGTGATGTCACGGCCATGACCTCGCAATGTCATGCCACGACCCCTCAATGCAAGTCTATGGAAGGGGGCAGTGGTGGTCTATGGGAGGGGTTGTGACACCCCCTGTCATAAATTTGCATTGAGGGGGCGTGGTCGTGACATCAAGACCCCTGCTGCCCGCACCCAGTGTTAGAAACTAAATGTTCGAAATGCTGGGGCAGTGGAGTACCCCTTTAAGTTGTGTCACAGAACCTTGACTGCAGAGGTCTCATTTCTAGGCTTTGTGCATGGGAACAGCTTCATTAGGAAAAAGGTTGTGGTACACCAAGAAATTTTGGGTCACACCACCTCAGGGACCCCTATTCTCCTCAAAACCCACAACATCATCCCAGTACTCACCACGTAAAGTTCTGTATAGAGACCCCTATGATCACATGGGATCTCAGCCCAGCAAATACTGCGCGTAACACATAGTACCAGTTTAGTATGAAGGGCACACACTTCCTAATTTTATTCTCTAGAAAGGTGGTAGAGAGGACCACTTTACCATTCATAGTCAGCAAGGAGAAGCTGTGCATTATGCCTCGCTGCACTCCAGCCCTATTAGGGATAAAGGCCAGGCCTGATCATTAACATGGCTACAACATTTTCCTACATGTTACGCCGAGCGCTCCGGGTCCCCGCTCCTCCCCGGAGCGCTCGCAACATTCTCGCAATTGCAGCGCCCCGGTCAGACCTGCTGACCGGGTGCGCTGCGATACCTCTCTCAGCCGGGATGCGATTCGCGATGCGGCAGGCGCCCGCTCGCGATGCGCATCCCGGCTCCCGTACCTGACTCGCTCTCCGTCGGTCTTGTCCCGGCGCGCGCGGCCCCGCTCCCTAGGGCGCGCGCGCGCCGGGTCTCTGCAATTTAAAGGGCCACTGCGCCGCTGATTGGCGCAGTTAGCTTAATTAGTGTGTTCACCTGTGCACTCCCTATTTATACCTCACTTCCCCTGCACTCCCTCGCCGGATCTTGTTGCCATTGTGCCAGTGAAAGCGTTCCCTTGTGTGTTCCTAGCCTGTGTTCCAGACCTCCTGCCGTTGCCCCTGACTACGATCCTTGCTGCCTGCCCTGACCTTCTGCTACGTCCGACCTTGCTCTTGTCTACTCCCTTGTACCGCGCCTATCTTCAGCAGTCAGAGAGGTTGAGCCGTTGCTGGTGGATACGACCTGGTTGCTACCGCCGCTGCAAGACCATCCCGCTTTGCGGCGGGCTCTGGTGAATACCAGTAGCAACTTAGAACCGGTCCACCAGCACAGTCCACGCCAATCCCTCTCTGGCACAGAGGATCCACCACCTGCCAGCCGAATCGTGACAGTAGATCCGGCCATGGATCCCGCTGAAGTCCCACTGCCAGTTGTCGCCGACCTCACCACGGTGGTCGCCCAGCAGTCACAACAGATAGCGCAACAAGGCCACCAGCTGTCTCAACTGACCGTGATGCTACAGCAGCTACTACCACAGCTTCAGCAATCATCTCCTCCGCCAGCTCCTGCACCTCCTCCGCAGCGAGTGGCCGCTTCCGGCCTACGATTATCCTTGCCGGATAAATTTGATGGGGACTCTAAGTTTTGCCGTGGCTTTCTTTCGCAATGTTCCCTGCACTTGGAGATGATGTCGGACCAGTTTCCTACTGAAAGGTCAATGGTGGCTTTCGTAGTCAGCCTTCTGTCTGGGAAAGCTCTGTCATGGGCCACACCGCTCTGGGACCGCAATGACCCCGTCACTGCCTCTGTACACTCCTTCTTCACGGAGATTCGAAGTGTCTTTGAGGAACCTGCCCGAGCCTCTTCTGCTGAGACTGCCCTGCTGAACCTGGTCCAGGGTAATTCTTCTGTTGGCGAGTACGCCATCCAATTCCGTACTCTTGCCTCCGAATTATCCTGGAATAATGAGGCCCTCTGCGCGACCTTTAAAAAAGGCCTATCCAGCAACATTAAAGATGTTCTGGCCGCACGAGAAATTCCTGCTAACCTGCATGAACTTATTCATCTGGCCACCCGCATTGACATGCGTTTTTCCGAAAGGCGTCAGGAGCTCCGCCAGGATATGGACTTTGTTCGCACGAGGCGTTTTTTCTCCCCGGCTCCTCTCTCCTCTGGTCCTCTGCAATCCGTTCCTGTGCCTCCCGCCGTGGAGGCTATGCAAGTTGACCGGTCTCGCTTGACACCTCAAGAGAGGACACGACGCCGCATGGAGAATCTGTGCCTGTACTGTGCCGGTACCGAACACTTCCTGAAGGATTGTCCTATCCGTCCTCCCCGCCTGGAAAGACGTACGCTGACTCCGTACAAAAGTGAGGCAGTTCTTGATGTCAACTCTGCTTCTCCACGCCTTACTGTGCCTGTGCGAATATCTTCCTCTACCTTCTCCTTCTCTGCTATGGCCTTCTTGGATTCCGGATCTGCAGGAAATTTTATTTTGGCCTCTCTCATCAACAGGTTCAACATCCCAGTGACCAGTCTCGCCAGACCCCTCTACATCAATTGTGTTAACAATGAAAGATTGGACTGTACCGTACGTTACCGCACGGAACCTCTCCTAATGTGCATCGGACCTCATCACGAAAAAATTGAGTTTTTGGTCTTCTCCAACTGCACCTCCGAAATTCTTCTTGGATTACCGTGGCTTCAACGCCATTCCCCAACCCTTGATTGGTCCACAGGAGAAATCAAGAGCTGGGGTACCTCTTGTTTCAAGGACTGTCTTAAACCGGTTCCCTGTACTCCCTGCCGTGACCCTGTGGTTCCCCCTGTAACCGGTCTTCCTAAGGCTTATATGGACTATGCTGACGTGTTTTGCAAAAAGCAAGCTGAAACTTTACCTCCTCACAGGCCTTATGAATGTCCTATTGACCTCCTCCCGGGTACTACTCCACCCCGGGGCAGAATTTATCCTCTGTCTGCTCCAGAGACTCTTGCTATGTCTGAATACATCCAGGAAAATTTTAAAAAGGGGTTTATCCGCAAATCCTCCTCTCCTGCCGGAGCTGGATTTTTCTTTGTGTCCAAAAAAGATGGCTCCCTACGTCCTTGCATTGATTACCGCGGACTTAATAAAATCACGGTAAAGAACCCCTACCACCTACCTCTTATCTCAGAACTCTTTGATCGCCTTCAAGGTGCCCACATCTTTACCAAACTGGACTTAAGAGGTGCTTATAATCTCATCCGCATCAGGGAGGGGGACGAATGGAAGACTGCATTCAACACCAGAGATGGACACTTTGAGTATCTGGTCATGCCCTTTGGCCTGTGCAACGCCCCTGCCGTCTTCCAAGACTTTGTTAATGAAATTTTTCGTGATCTCTTATATTCCTGTGTTGTGGTTTATCTGGACGATATTCTGATTTTTTCTGCAAACTTAGAAGAACACCGCCAACATGTCCGCATGGTTCTTCAGAGACTTCGAGACAATCAACTTTATGCCAAAATGGAAAAATGTCTGTTTGAATGCCAATCTCTTCCTTTCCTAGGATACTTGGTCTCTGGCCAGGGATTACAAATGGACCCAGACAAACTCTCTGCCGTCTTAGATTGGCCACGCCCCTCCGGACTCCGTGCTATCCAACGTTTCTTGGGGTTCGCCAATTATTACAGACAATTTATTCCACACTTTTCCACTATTGTGGCTCCTATCGTGGCTTTAACCAAGAAAAATGCCAATCCCAAGTCCTGGTCTCCCCAAGCGGAAGACGCATTTAAACGTCTCAAGTCTGCCTTTTCTTCTGCTCCCGTGCTCTCCAGACCTGACCCATCTAAACCCTTCCTATTGGAGGTAGATGCCTCCTCAGTGGGAGCTGGAGCTGTCCTTCTACAAAAAAATTCTTCCGGGCATGCTGTTACTTGTGTTTTTTTTTCTAGGACCTTCTCTCCGGCGGAGAGGAACTACTCCATCGGGGATCGAGAATTACTGGCCATTAAATTGGCGCTTGAGGAATGGAGGCACCTGCTGGAGGGATCAAAATTTCCTGTTATCATATACACCGATCACAAGAATCTCTCCTATCTCCAGTCTGCCCAACGGCTGAACCCTCGCCAGGCCAGGTGGTCGTTGTTCTTTGCCCGTTTTAACTTTGAAATTCACTTTCGCCCTGCCGACAAGAACATTAGGGCCGATGCCCTCTCTCGTTCCTCGGATGCCTCGGAAGTAGAGGTCTCTCCGCAACACATCATTCCTCCTGACTGTCTGATCTCCACTTCTCCAGTCTCCATCAGGCAAACTCCTCCAGGGAAGACCTTCGTTTCTCCACGCCAACGTCTCGGGATTCTCAAATGGGGACACTCCTCCCACCTCGCAGGCCATGCGGGCATCAAAAAATCCTTGCAACTCATCTCTCGTTTCTATTGGTGGCCGACTCTGGAGACGGATGTTGTTGATTTTGTGCGGGCCTGTACTGTCTGTGCCCGGGATAAGACTCCTCGCCAGAAGCCTGCTGGTCTCCTTCATCCTCTGCCTGTCCCCGAACAGCCTTGGTCACTGATTGGTATGGACTTTATTACAGACTTACCCCCATCCCGTGGCAACACCGTTGTTTGGTGGTCGTTGATCGATTTTCCAAGATGGCACATTTTATTCCTCTTCCTGGTCTTCCTTCAGCGCCTCAGTTGGCAAAACAATTTTTTGTACACATTTTTCGTCTTCACGGTTTGCCCACGCAGATCGTCTCGGATAGAGGCGTCCAATTCGTGTCTAAATTCTGGAGGGCCCTCTGTAAACAGCTCAAGATTAAATTAAACTTCTCTTCTTCTTATCATCCCCAATCCAATGGGCAAGTAGAAAGAATTAACCAGGTCCTGGGTGACTATTTACGGCATTTTGTTTCCTCCCGCCAGGATGACTGGGCAGATCTTCTACCATGGGCCGAATTCTCATACAACTTCAGGGTCTCAGAATCTTCTGCTAAGTCCCCATTTTTCGTGGTGTACGGCCGTCACCCTCTTCCCCCCCTCCCTACTCCCTTGCCCTCTGGTTTGCCCGCTGTGGATGAAGTGACTAGTGATCTTTCCACCATATGGAAAGAGACCCAAAATTCTCTTTTACAGGCTTCATCCCGCATGAAAAGGTTTGCCGATAAGAAAAGAAGAACTCCCCCCATTTTTGCGCCCGGAGACAAGGTATGGCTCTCCGCTAAATGTGTCCGCTTTCGTGTCCCCAGTTACAAACTGGGACCACGCTATCTTGGTCCTTTCAAAGTCTTGTGCCAGATTAATCCTGTCTCTTACAAACTCCTTCTTCCTCCTTCTCTCCGTATTCCCAATGCCTTCCATGTCTCTCTCCTTAAACCACTCATCATTAACCGCTTCTCTCCCAAACTTGTTTCTCCCACTCCTGTTTCCGGCTCTTCTGACGTCTTCTCCGTGAAGGAGATTCTGGCCTCCAAGACGGTCAGAGGAAAAAAAATTTTCTTGGTGGATTGGGAGGGCTGTGGTCCAGAAGAAAGATCCTGGGAACCTGAGGACAACATCCTAGACAAAAGTCTTGTCCTCAGGTTCTCAGGCTCCAAGAAGAGGGGGAGACCCAAGGGGGGGGGGTACTGTTACGCCGAGCGCTCCGGGTCCCCGCTCCTCCCCGGAGAGCTCGCAACATTCTCGCAATTGCAGCGCCCCGGTCAGACCTGCTGACCGGGTGCGCTGCAATACCTCTCTCAGCCGGGATGCGATTCGCGATGCGGCAGGCGCCCGCTCGCGATGCGCATCCCGGCTCCCGTACCTGACTCGCTCTCCGTCGGTCTTGTCCCGGCGCGCGCGGCCCCGCTCCCTAGGGCGCGCGCGCGCCGGGTCTCTGCAATTTAAAGGGCCACTGCGCCGCTGATTGGCGCAGTTAGCTTAATTAGTGTGTTCACCTGTGCACTCCCTATTTGTACCTCACTTCCCCTGCACTCCCTCGCCGGATCTTGTTGCCATTGTGCCAGTGAAAGCGTTTCCTTGTGTGTTCCTAGCCTGTGTTCCAGACCTCCTGCCGTTGCCCCTGACTACGATCCTTGCTGCCTGCCCCGACCTTCTGCTACGTCCGACCTTGCTCTTGTCTACTCCCTTGTACCGCGCCTATCTTCAGCAGTCAGAGAGGTTGAGCCGTTGCTGGTGGATACGACCTGGTTGCTACCGCCGCTGCAAGACCATCCCGCTTTGCGGCGGGCTCTGGTGAATACCAGTAGCAACTTAGAACCGGTCCACCAGCGCGGTCCACGCCAATCCCTCTCTGGCACAGAGGATCCACCACCTGCCAGCCGAATCGTGACACTACAGTATCAGTATGATGGTAATATGAATGGTGACAATATTTATTGTTGTATACTGATATTATTGGTCTCAGTATACAGGATTTGGTCAGTAACAGTATGATGGTAATATGAATGGTGACAATATTTATCCTTGTATACGGATATTATTGGTCTCAGTATACAGGACTTGGTCAGTAACAGTATGATGGTAATATGCATGGTGATAATATTCCTTCTTGTATACTGGTATTATTATTGGTAATATTGGTCTCAGTATACAGGATTTGCTCAGTAACAGTATGATGGTAATATGAATGGTGACAATATTTATCATTGTATACTGATATTATTGGCCTCAATATACAGGATTTGGTCAGTAACAGTATGATGGTAATATGTATGGTGATAATATTCCTCCTTGTATACTGGTATTATTGGTAACATTGGTCTCAGTATACAGGATTTGGTCAGTAACAATATGATGGTAATATGTATGGTGATAATATTCCTCCTTGTATGCTAGTGGTATTGGTAATATTGGTCTCAGTATACAGGATTTAGTCAGTATCAGTATGATGGTAATATGTATGGTGATAATATTCCTTCTTGTATACTGGTGTTATTGGTAATATTGGTCAGTATACAGGATTTGGTCAGTAGCTGTCACGATGCCGGCTGGCAGGTAGTGGATCCTCTGTGCCAGAGAGGGATGGCGAGGACCGCGCTAGTGGACCGGTTCTAAGCCACTACAGGTTTTCACCAGAGCCCGCCGCAAAGCGGGATGGTCTTGCTGCGGCGGTAGTGACCAGGTCGTATCCACTAGCAACGGCTCACCTCTCTGACTGCTGAAGATAGGCGAGGTACAAGGGAGTAGGCAGAAGCAAAGTCGGACGTAGCAGAAGGTCGGGGGCAGGCGGCAAGGTTCGTAGTCAGGGGAGATAGCAGAAGTTCTGGTACACAGGCTATTAAACACACAAAACGCTTTCACTAGGCACAAGGGCAACAAGATCCGGCAAGGGAGTGCAAGGGAGGAGACTAGATATAGCCAGGGAACAGGTGGGAACCAATTAAGCTAATTGGGCCAGGCACCAATCATTGGTGCACTGGCCCTTTAAGTCTCAGGGAGCTGGCGCGCGCGCGCCCTAGAGAGCGGAGCCGCGCGCGCCAGCACATGACCGCAGGAGACGGGAACGGGTAAGTGACCTGGGATGCGATTCGCGAGCGGGCGCGTCCCGCTGTGCGAATCGCATCCCCAACGGCCATGACAGAGCAGCGCTCCCGGTCAGCGGGACTGACCGGGAAGCTGCAGGGAGAAAGACGCCGTGAGCGCTCCGGGGAGGAGCGGGGACCCGGAGCGCTAGGCGTAACAGTACCCCCCCCCTTAGGTCTCCCCTTTTTTTTGTCCGGTGACTGCCTCCCCTGGGATGAGGACACCGGGAAGGAATGGATGGTTTCCTCAATGGCAGGCAGTACAGCAGGAGTAGGAATGGGGAGGGAGGGCAGAGGGCGAGACCTGGCACGGGGCAGTGTGACACCAGGACGAGGGCCATGAGGGGACACAGAGGTTTGCCTGATGGGACTGGGAGGGGGGGAGAGGCATTTCCTGTGGCAGGCAGAGTCCTTAATGACCTTAGGGGGAGCGGATACAGGAGGAACCACAGGGTCACGGCAGGGATTACTGGGAACCGGTTGAAGGCAGTCCTTGGAACAAGAGGGACCCCAACTCTTGATCTCCCCAGTGGACCAATCCAGGGTTGGGGAATGGTGTTGAAGCCAGGGTAGTCCAAGGAGAATTTCGGAAGTGCAATTAGGAAGGACAAAAAATTTAATTTCCTCGTGATGAGGTCCGATGCACATTAGGAGGGGCTCCGTGCGGTAACGCACGGTGCAATCCAACCTGGCTCCGTTGACCGCGGAAATGTGGAGTGGCTTGACAAGACGGGTCACCGGAATGCGGAATTTATTCACTAAGGACTCCCGAATAAAATTCCCAGAAGCTCCAGAGTCCAGGCAGGCCACGGCTGAGAGGGGAGAGCTGGCTGAAGTAGAAATCCGAACAGGCACCGTGAGACGTGGAGAAGCCGACTTAGCATCAAGAGACGCCACACCCACGAGAGCTGAGTGCGAGCGTGCGTTTCCCAGGCGTGGAGGACGGATTGGGCAATCCACCAAAAAATGTTCAGTACTGGCACAGTACAGACAAAGATTCTCCTCCTTACGGCGATTCCTCTCTTCCAAGGTCAGGCGAGACCGATCCACTTGCATGGCCTCCTCGGCGGGAGGCCTAGGCGCAGATTGCAGTGGAGACTGTGGGAGAGGTGTCCAGAGATCTAAGTCTTTTTCCTGGCGGAGCTCTTGATGCCTCTCAGAAAAACGCATGTCAATGCGAGTGGCTAGATGAATGAGTTCATGCAGGCTAGCAGGAGTCTCTCGTGCGGCCAGAACATCTTTAATGTTGCTGGATAGGCCTTTTTTAAAGGTCGCGCAGAGAGCCTCATTATTCCAGGATAGTTCAGAAGCAAGAGTACGGAATTGTATGGCGTACTCGCCAACGGAGGAATTACCCTGGACCAGGTTCAGCAGGGCAGTCTCAGCAGAAGAGGCTCGGGCAGGTTCCTCAAAGACACTTCGAATTTCCGAGAAGAAGGAGTGTACAGAGGCAGTGACGGGGTCATTGCGGTCCCAGAGCGGTGTGGCCCATGACAGGGCTTTTCCAGACAGAAGGCTGACTACGAAAGCCACCTTAGACCTTTCAGTAGGAAACTGGTCCGACATCATCTCCAAGTGCAGAGAACATTGCGAAAGGAAGCCACGGCAAAACTTAGAGTCCCCATTAAATTTGTCCGGCAAAGACAGGCGGAGGCTAGGAGTGACCACTCGCTGCGGAAGGGGTGCAGGAGCTGGCGGAGGAGATGGTTGTTGCTGCTGTAGCTGAGACTGAACTTGCTGTAGCTGTGACTGTTGCTGCTGTTGCTGTGACTGGAGCTGCTGTAGCTGCGACTGGAGTTGCTGAGTCATGGTGGTCAAGTACGACAGCTGGTGCTCTTGTCGGGCGACCAATGTAGGGAGGTCGGCGGCAGCTGGCAGAGGAACTTCAGCGGGATCCATGGCCGGATCTACTGTCACGATGCCGGCTGGCAGGTAGTGGATCCTCTGTGCCAGAGAGGGATGGCGAGGACCGCGCTAGTGGACCGGTTCTAAGCCACTACAGGTTTTCACCAGAGCCCGCCGCAAAGCGGGATGGTCTTGCTGCGGCGGTAGTGACCAGGTCGTATCCACTAGCAACGGCTCACCTCTCTGACTGCTGAAGATAGGCGAGGTACAAGGGAGTAGGCAGAAGCAAAGTCGGACGTAGCAGAAGGTCGGGGGCAGGCGGCAAGGTTCGTAGTCAGGGGAGATAGCAGAAGTTCTGGTACACAGGCTATTAAACACACAAAACGCTTTCACTAGGCACAAGGGCAACAAGATCCGGCAAGGGAGTGCAAGGGAGGAGACTAGATATAGCCAGGGAACAGGTGGGAACCAATTAAGCTAATTGGGCCAGGCACCAATCATTGGTGCACTGGCCCTTTAAGTCTCAGGGAGCTGGCGCGCGCGCGCCCTAGAGAGCGGAGCCGCGCGCGCCAGCACATGACCGCAGGAGACGGGAACGGGTAAGTGACCTGGGATGCGATTCGCGAGCGGGCGCGTCCCGCTGTGCGAATCGCATCCCCAACGGCCATGACAGAGCAGCGCTCCCGGTCAGCGGGACTGACCGGGAAGCTGCAGGGAGAAAGACGCCGTGAGCGCTCCGGGGAGGAGCGGGGACCCGGAGCGCTAGGCGTAACAGTAGCAGTATGATGGTAATATGTATGGTGATAATATTCCTTCTTGTATACTGGTATTATTTGTAATATTGGTCAGTATACAGGATTTGGTCAGTAGCAGTATGATGGTAATATGTATGATGATATTATTCCTCCTTGAATACTGGTATTATTGGTAATATTGGTCTCAGTATACAGGATTTGGTCAGTATCAGTATGATGATAATATGTATGGTGATAATATTCCTCCTTGTATACTGGTATTATTGGTCTCAGTACACAGGGTTTGGTTAGTAACAGTATGATGGCAATATGTATGGTGATACTATCCCTCCTTGTATACTGGTATTATTGGATAATATTGGTCTCAGTATACAGGATTTGGTCGGTAACAGTATGATCCTAATATGTTTGGTGATAATATTCCTCCTTTTATACTGGTGTTATTGGTACTATTAGTCTTCATATACAGGATTTGGTCAGTAACAGTATGATGGTAATATGAATAGTGACAGTATTTATCCTTGTATACTGATATTATTGGTCTCAGTATACAGGACTTGGTCAGTAACAATATGATGGTAATATGCATGGTGATAATATTCCTTCTTGCATACTGATATTATTATTGGTAATATTGGTCTCAGTATACAGGATTCGGTCAGTAACAGTATGGTAGTAATATGTATGGTGATAATATTCCTCCCTATATACTGGTATTATTGGTAATATTGATCTCAGTATACAGGATTTGATCAGTAACAGTGTAATGGTAATATGTGTGGATCTGTCCCTTGTAAACTGTTATTAGGTAACTGTATGGCCATTATTAAGACGTAGACAGTATTATCATACTTAGAGATTATCTTATTAAATGTTGACTTTGAGATATTTTGAAAAGAGATTGCAAAACATAACTCTTCATACTCCAAATGTCACCCCAGAGCCGATAGGACGACACATGAATTATATTGGAAATATAACTTATGATGTGATTCTATCAGACTAACACTAGATGGCAGGAGAGCAATGTCATATGCTCAGAAGAAGTTATACTAATGTGTGACAGTGAAGAGAGTTCATATCACTCTCATTTCTAATATGTGTCTATATTGCTCTCTCTGTCTTGAATGCATAATATCTTCAATAGGTGGCAGCAGAGAGCTCCTTTCCTGAAATCAGACTAAATTCCCCAAGTAGTCTGTAATAATAACACCATGTATAGCTTATAACGATGTACAGCATGTGCGATGTGTGTGCAGCAAGTGTGGTGATGTGTGTACAGCGTGTGTGGTGTGTGTGCAGCATGTGTGGTTATTTATGTACAGCATGTGTAGTGTGTGTGTGCAGCATGTGTGGTGATTTATGTACAGCATGTGTGGCGATTTATGTACAGTGTGTGTGGTGTGTGTGCAGCATGTGTGGTGATTTATGTACAGCGTGTGTGGTGTGTGTGCAGCATGTGTGGTGATTTATGTACAGCGTGTGTGGTGTGTGTGCAGCATGTGTGGTGATTTATGTACAGCGTGTGTGGTGTTTGTGCAGCATGTGTGGTGTGTGTGCAGGGTGTGTGGTAATTTATGTACAGTGTGTGTGGTGTGTGTGTGCAGCATGTGTGGTGATTTATGTACAGTGTGTGTGGTGTGTGTGCAGCATGTGTGGTGATTTGTGTACAGCGTGTGTGGTGATTTGTGTGCAGCATGTGTGGTGATTTGTGTACAGCATGTGTGGTGATTTGTGTGCAGCGTGTGTGGTGATTAGAGATGAGCAAACTTTTCCAAAATTCGATTTGGCCGATTCGCCAAATTTTCCGAAAAAGTTTGTTTCGTTTCAAATTTTTTCATGGCGAATCGCTATTAAAAAAGGCTATTTCTAGTCTACATACAGCCTCTATAGGGGTATAGCACACTTTGCTGTGTTCTAAAACGCATATGGAGTGTGCTGGGGTAGTGAAATAATACTGTTATTCAGAATAGCATGAAGATTACCGGCATCGCTTTTAGAATCACTGCCGCACAGCAGCACAATGACAGAGCCTGGGGGTGGCATCAGTGTCAGGAGACCATATAGTGACTGAATGGCACAGTGTGGAGGTGTTGGCAGCATGAGGACACATATAGTGGCTGAATGGCACAGCGTGAAGGTGTTGGCAGCATGAAGACACCATATACTGGCTGAATGGCACAGCGTGGAGGTGTTGGCAACATGAGGACACCATATAGTGGCTGAATGGCACAGCGTGGAGGTGTTGGCAGCATGAGGACACCATATACTGGCTGAATGGCACAGCGTGGATGTGTTGGCAGCATGAGGACACCATATAGTGGCTGAATGACATAGCGTGGAGGTGTTGGCAGCATGAGGAGACCATATAGTGGCTGAATGATACAGCATGGACAGGTTATCAGCATGAGGAGACCATATAGTGGCTGAATGGCACAGTGTGGAGGTGTTGGCAGCATGAGGACACATATAGTGGCTGAATGGCACAGCGTGAAGGTGTTGGCAGCATGAAGACACCATATACTGGCTGCATGGCACAGCGTGGAGGTGTTGGCAACATGAGGACACCATATAGTGGCTGAATGGCACAGCGTGGAGGTGTTGACAGCATGAGGACGCCATATAGTGGCTGAATGACACAGCCTGGAGGTGTTGGCAGCATGAGGACACCATATAGTGGCTGAATGACACAGCGTGGAGGTGTTGGCAGCATGAGGACACCATATAGTGGCTGAATGGCACAGCGTGGAGGTGTTGGCAGCATGAGGACGCCATATAGTGGCTGAATGACACAGCATGGAGGTGTTGGCAGCATGAGGAGACCATATAGTGGCTGAATGACACAGTATGGAGGTGTTGGCAGCATGAGGACACCATATAGTGGCTGAATGACACAGCATGGAGGTGTTGGCAGCATGAGGAGACCATATAGTGGCTGAATGATACAGCATGGACAGGTTGTCAGCATGAGGAGACCATATAGTGGCTGAATGGCACAGTGTTGAGGTGTTGGCAGCATGAGGACACCATATAGTTGCTGACTGACACAGCTTGGATGAAGCAGAAGCATGAGTACACCATATAGTGGCTGAATGACACAGCATGGAGGTGTTGGCAGCATGAGGCGACCATATAGTGGCTGAATGGCACAGCGTGGAGGTGTTGGCAGCATGAGGACACCATATACTGGCTGAATGGCACAGCGTGGATGTGTTGGCAGCATGAGGACACCATATAGTGGCTGAATGACATAGCGTGGAGGTGTTGGCAGCATGAGGAGACCATATAGTGGCTGAATGATACAGCATGGACAGGTTATCAGCATGAGGAGACCATATAGTGGCTGAATGGTACAGCGTGGAGGTGTTGGCAACATGAGGACACCATATAGTGGCTGAATGGCACAGCGTGGAGGTGTTGACAGCATGAGGACGCCATATAGTGGCTGAATGACATAGCGTGGAGGTGTTGGCAGCATGAGGACACCATATAGTGGCTGAATGACACAGCATGGAGGTGTTGGCAGCATGAGGAGACCATATAGTGGATGAATAGCACAGCCCGGAGTTGCCAGCAGCATGAGTAGGCACTAGGCTTTCACAATCCCTAAATTTAAAAGAGGAATTAAGAAATTTAAACCAAAGATTTTGGATAGCGGGTGCTACCTATGAGAAAATTTGAAATTCCCAGACCCAGGCCCCACAGCGGCATCAGTAACCCATATATTGCCTGAATGACACAGTCTGGAGTTGGCTGATTCACGAGTACACTGCAGGGCTTCACAATCCCCCCCAAAAAACACAACATTTTTTGAAATTTTTGAAAAAGATTTTGGCTACCTATGAGAACATTTGAAATTCCCAGACCCAGGCCCAGCAGCGGCATCAGTAAACCATATATTGGCTGAATGACACAGCCTGGAGTTGGTTGATTCATGAGTACACAATAGGGCTTCACAATCCCCCCCAAAAAACACAACATTTTTGACATTTTTGAAAAAGATTTTGGATAGTGGGTGCTACCTATGAGAAAATTTGAAATTCCCAGGCCAAGCAGCGCCATCAGTAAACCATATATTGCCTGAATGACACAGCCTGGAGTTGGCTGATGCATGAGTACGCACCAAACCTTCACAATCCCTACGAAAAAAGACAAACATTTTTGATGGAAATTTTTTACGAAAATTTAGGACAGTGTGTGCTACCTATATATTGCCTCAATGACACAGCCTGGAGTTGGCTGATGCATGAGTATGCACCAAAGCTTCACAATCCCTATGAAAAAAGACAAACATTTTTGAAAAAAAATTTTGACGAAAATTTAAGACAGCGGGTGCTACCTATATATTGACTGAATGATGCAGCCTGGAGTGGGCTGAAGCATGAGGAGACAATTGAAATGTCAATTTTTTTTATTTTAATTTAGATCAAAATTGGTGTCCCGGACCCCGCCGTGTGGGTACAAAGGACGTAATGTCACAAGCACCCACAGGGCTCATGTGGCCGTGAGATGTAGGCGCAACGTCTCCATTGCCCTGACCGGCCATTTTTTGTTTTTGTACCTTTGTTTAAGAACAAGCACATATCCAAGAGTCCAGAAGACTC
This sequence comes from Hyla sarda, assembly GCF_029499605.1. Classification (NCBI taxonomy): domain Eukaryota; kingdom Metazoa; phylum Chordata; class Amphibia; order Anura; family Hylidae; genus Hyla; species Hyla sarda. The sequence goes on from NC_079190.1 coordinate 6,868,897, forward strand.
TATAATGCAGGACGGTGGACCACCAAAAGACATTCTTCTCTAAAGTAATTTTTCTGAAATAAAGAAGCAGAGTTCATCCCTCTCCGTATTATTTTTGAAAAAGTAAATTATAAAAATCATACACAACAAGCGTTCCATGGTGTAATGGTTAGTACTCTGGAAAATTCAAGGTTATTACCAAAAATAGTATCAAAAACTTTTGAAAAAACAGTACCCAAGAGGGTTTAATAACCCAATACATTGCACCATAAATGTTGAAATTTAAATTAAGCATGTATGTATCTATTTCAAAAATCCTAAAATTGAAGGGCCAATCCCAGAAGCATCATGAAGGCAAGTAGTTCCTGAAAGACACAGGAGCAGTCAGGAGTAGGCATCAGCAGTACCCAAGAGGCTTTCATAACCCCTTACACTGCAGCATCAATCGTGAGATCGAGCAATAACAGGTATGTTATTCCCTCAGATGTCCGGGGGTGCACGCGCGCTACACTGAACGGACCAGCCTGTGTGTATCCTTCAAGCGACAGGTGCGGGTAACCTGCTGAACCATGTTCGTGATAGGGATTGGGGATTGCAATTATTTGCCATGACAGAAGAATTCCAACTAAGTGCGGGTCATAAGCTCGGGTTCATTAAGTCCCTGACCTTTGTACACACCGCCTGTCTCTACTACCGATTGGATGGTTTAGTGAGTTCCTCGGATCGGCACCGGCGGGGTAGGCCACGGCCCTGACAGAATGCCGAGAATTTAAAAATCATTGTTGAAATTTGCATTAAGCATGTATTTAGCTACTGCTAAACATCCAAAAATTAAAGGCCCAAGGCACCAAGCATCAGTGAGGCAAGAAGTTCCTGAATGACATAGGATGAGTCAGGAGCAAGCATTCGCTGTACCCAACAGGGTTTCATAACCCCTTACATATAAAGATCAATGTTGAAATTTGCATTAACCATATATCTAGCTACTGCTAAACATCCAAAAATTTAAGGCCCGAGGCATCAGGGAGGCAAGTAGTTCCGGAAAGACACAGAATGAGTCAGGAGCAGTCATTCGCAGTACCCAAGAGGGTTTCATAACCCCTTACATTTAAATATCAATGTTGATATTTGCATTAAGCATGTATTTAGCTACTGCTAAACATCCAAAAATTAAAGGCCCAAGGCCCCAAGCATCAGTGAAGCAAGTAGTTCCTGAAAGACACAGAATGAGTATGGAGCAGGCATTCGCAGTACCCAAGAGGGTTTCATAACCAACCCCTTACATTTAAAGATGAATGTTGAAATTTGCATTAAGCATGTATTTAGCTACTGCTAAACATCCAAAAATTGAAGGCCCAAGGCCTGAGGGCAGGGAGGCAAGTAGTTCCTGAAAGACACAAAATGAGTATGGAGCAGGCATTCGCAGTACCCAAGAGGGTTTTATAACCCCTTACATTTAAAGATCAATGTTGACATTTGCATTAAGCATGTATTTAGCTACTGCTAAACTTCCAAAAATTAAAGGCCCAAGGCCCCAAGGCCTGAGGCGCCAGGGAAGCAAGTAGTTCCTGAAAGACACAGAATGATTCTAGAGCAGTCATTCGCAGTACTCAAGAGGGTTTCATAACCCCTTATATTTAAAGATCAATGTTGACATTTGCATTAAGCATGTATTTAGCTACTGCTAAACTTCAAAAAATTATAGGCCCAAAGCCAGAAGCATCAGTTTCCCCCATATTAGGAGCATAGTTTTCCCCCAGATTAGGCAGCATAGATGTCCCCCAGATTAGGAGCATACTTGTCCCCCAGATTAGGCAGCATAGATATCCCCCAGATTAGGAGCATACTTGTCCCCCAGATTACGCAACATAGATGTCCCCCAGATTAGGCAGCATAGATGTTCCCCAGATTAGGAGCATACTTGTCCCCAGATTAGGCAGCATAGATGTCCCCCAGATTAGGCAGCATAGATGTCCCCCAGATTAGGCAGCATAGATGTCCCCCAGATTAAGCAGCATAGATGTCCCCCAGATTATGCAGCATAGATGTCCCCCAGATTAGGAGCATAGTTGTCCCCCAGTCAGTGCGGGCCGGTCAGAGCCAATCAAAGGACCATATATGGCCAGCGGGCCATACAATGCCCAGGTCTGCCCCAGAGGGTTTCATAACCAACCATAATTGAGAAATTTTTGTTGTGGGGGCATGGTCAATCTACTCCGAGCCATCTGGCATTGGTGTCTGGAAATCCTGGATGATCCATCCCGGATTCATCTTGACATACGTCAGTCTCTCCACATTTTTAATGGACAGACGAGTTCGCCTTGGGGTGACTATGGCCCCGGCCGCACTAAACACCCGCTCTGATGGCACACTACTGGCCAGGCAGGACAGCTTTTCCAGGGCAAACTCTGCTAGTTGTGGCCATAAATCAAGTTTGGCTGCCCAGAAGTCCAGCAGATCTTCAATGGTTGTTGGCATGGACATGTCAAGGTATGCCACCACCTGCTGGTTCAGGTCCTGCTCCATGTCTACCTGCTGCTGATGAGTTGGTTCACTGCGGGTGAAGAAAGCTACTCATCAGCGACTGTAGACTCAGGGTGCTGCTGATTGAGCTGGTACTGCTCCTGCCACCCCTCCCCTCCCCAGCTGCCATGGCAGTGGAAGGTGAGCGCAGAGGGCCCCCCCGAGTCAGACCTGCGAGTGGATGGACCATGTGGCCGATAGGCATCAGCCAACTGACTACTTAGAAACTCTCTGTAGTAGGTCAGTTTGTCCTCCCTCTCAGTGGGTGTAAAAAAGGCCCCCATTTTGGGACGGTAGTGAGGGTCTAATAAGGCGGATATCCAGAAGTCATCCCGCTGATGAATTTTGACAATTCGGGGGTCACTACGCAAGCAACTGAGCATGCATCGTGCCATTTGCGCCAGTGACTTGGAGGGACTACCTGCCTCCATTTCCACTGCATACTGCCACGGTGTGTCTGGGTTCTCTGTCTCAACTTCCTCATAACCCTCCAGCTCCTCTGGCTGCTCCTGCTCCTCCTCTCCTGTCCGAAGACTAGAAACACTGGCCATCTCATCCAACCTAAACTGTGCTCCGCTCTGCCCCTCATCATCCTCCTCCTCCAATTCAGCCCCCATAGGGCCCATGTAGCCTGGAGATGTAGGCGCAACGTCTCCATTGCCGTGACCAGCCATGGTTTCAATCATTTGTTGTAGGAAATGTAGGAGTGGAATTACGTCGTTCATGGCGTAATCCAGGCGACTCACAAATAATGTGGCTTCCTCAAAGGGCCTCAGCAAACAGCAGGTGTCACGTATGAGCTGCCACTGGTTCACATTGAAGTTACACAGGGGAGTACTCCTATCTGCTTGGATCATCAAAAAATCGGTGATGGCTTTTCTTTGTTCGTATAGTCTGTCCAACATATGGAGGGTGGAATTCCAACGTGTGGCGACGTCGCAAATGACTATGTTGTGGGATACCGTTCTGACGCTGCAGCTCAAGGTAGGTGTGCTTGGCGGTGTACGAGTGGCTGAAGTGCATGCACAGTTTCCTTGCATTTTCAGGATGTCTTGCAAATGGGGTGAAGACTTGAGGAAGCGCTTGACAACCAGATTCAACATGTGTGCCATGCAGGGCGCATGTTTCACACTTCCTTGTCACAGCACGGACAATGTTCTTCCCGTTGTCGGTCTCCATGGTTCCCATTTCCAGATTTCATGGAGTAAGCCATACTCGGATTTCTTTACAAATGAACTTTAGCAGTTCCTCCCCTGTGTGACTCCGTTCGCCAAGGCAAACCATGTGAAGAACAGCTTGACACCGCCGTGCCCTACACACATGGTACGATGAAGGGCCACCGAGATTTGGCCGTGCAGTGGAGGCCGAGGACAGGGTGGAGGACGAGGAGGCGGCGTCGCACACTGTAACAGGACCAACTGCCTGGGAGCGAGAGCGTGGAGGAGGAAGCGGTGTGACCTGTCCAATTTGCTGTTGTGGCTGTGCAGGAACCACATTTACCCAGTGAGCCGTAAAAGACAAGTAGTGTCCCTGCCCGTAGTTACAGCTCCACACGTCGGCGCTGCCGTGCACTTTTGAACACATCGACAGGCTCAAGGACTGGCCCACCTTCTCTTGTACAAACTTATGCAGGGCTGGTACTGCCTTCTTCGCAAAGAATTGTTGGCTTGGGACTCTCCACCTCGGCTCGGCACAAGCCATCAGTTCTCTGAAAGGTGCAGAGTCCACCACTTGAAAAGGTAGGGACTGCAACACCAGCAACTTGGACAGGAGCACATTCAACTTCTGCGCCATTGGATGAGTGGGCGCATACTGTTGTCTCTTGGACATGGCTTCGCCGATGGATTGTTGGCGGAATGGCTGACGAAAAGCGGAAGAAGCAGGAGCAACAGAAGGAGGGTTTGACAAACAGCTCCCTTCGGCTGAGGTCGTGGAGCCTTGGCTGGATGAAGGAGGGAGCGGATGGCCACTGGGTGATGCAGCAGGCTGGACCACTACATCGGAGCCACGGTTCTCCCAGGCCGCTTTATGGTGGCGAAGCATGTGTTGACGCAGGGCCGTGGTGCCGACATTGGGACCCTGGCCACGCTTCACCTTCTGCCGTCAGATCTTGCATGTGGCTACGTGAACCTCCTCCGGATGCCTTATGAAAAACTTCCACCAGGCGAGTAGCTGATTTTTTGAACCTTGGTTCCTGAATTTCCACTATTTCCACTACGCTGACTGCCGACCGTTCTACCGCCTTGCTGCCTCAAGGGCAACCTGCAACTCTCTTCTCCTGATGATGATGAAGCCCCTTCTGCACCCGGCTCCCAATTGCGATCGGCTTCATCATCATCAACAGTTGTGTGCACGTCACTGATGTCCTCCTCAGGTTCCCCAACAGTGTCTGCTTCAGGACCCTGAACACTTGCAACACCGCCTCCCACGTCACTCTCCGCATCACTTCTTGGCCGCCTAGCGGAGCAAGCAGCGCATGTCTCCTCCCCTTCTTGGCTGTCCAGTAGCTGCTGACGGTCCTCAATTAGATCGTCCTCAGTAAATAGTGGAGCTGAACCCACAGCATAAGATACTTCTTTAGGAGAGGGAACAGCATAGGACAAAGGCAATGGGAGGACAGGGACTGCACCCGGGCCGTGCCAACTGAGGGTTGTGTCTGAGGAACCCACCGACTGTTGGCTGGGGATGTCAGATGTCACTTGTGATGATGTGGATGAGTGTGTTAACCAATCGACGACGGTAGATGGGTTGCTGGTGGAGACACGACCGCTGGCTGATAAAGGGAGCTCAGGCCTCTCGCTGCGACTCCTGCTGCCACTCGCCCCAAGTCTGCTGCCAACTCTGCCTGAAGTATTTAGGCCTCTGCCACTCCTCTGTGCACGTCCTGGCACTTCTCTGCCTGACATACTTAGTGTGTTTATGAGGGTATTACAATACGCTACACTACTCTTTAAACAGTATTTGTCTAGAACAGCAGCAGGTGATTACTTATGGCTGTCCTTTCACAGTATGTAGGCCCTTGACAGATTAACAGGTACTAGATGGTACAATACTTGGATGTACCTATGCGGTATGCACTGATGAGGGCAGTTATATGTGCGTAACTATACGCAGAAAAAACTATTTAACCCCTTAAGGACGCAGGACGTAAATGTACGTCCTGGTGAGGTGGTACTTAACGCACCAGGACGTACATTTACGTCCTGTGCATAACCGCGGGCATCGGAGCGATGCCCGTGTCATGCGCGGCTGATCCCGGCTGCTGATCGCAGCCAGGGACCTGCCGGCAATGGCCGACGCCCGCGATCTCGCGGGCGTCCGCCATTAACCCCTCAGGTGCCGGGATCAATACAGATCCCGGCATCTGCGGCAGTGCGCGATTTAAATGAACGATCGGATCGCCCGCAGCGCTGCTGCGGGGATCCGATCATTCAGAACGCCGGACGGAGGTCCCCTCTCCTTCCTCCGTCCGGCTCCCGGCGTCTCCTGCTCTGGTCTGTGATCGAGCAGACAAGAGCAGGAGATGACCGATAATACTGATCTGTTCTATGTCCTATACATAGAACAGATCAGTATTAGCAATCATGGTATTGCTATGAATAGTCCACTATGGGGACTATTCAAGTGTTAAAAAAAAATGTAAAAAATGTAAAAGTAAAAAAAAAGTGAAAAATCCCCTCCCCCAATAAAAAAGTAAAACGTCCGTTTTTTCCTATTTTACCCCCAAAAAGCGTAAAAAACATTTTTTATAGACATATTTGGTATCGCCGCGTGCATAAATGTCTGAACTATTAAAATAAAATGTTAATGATCCCGTACGGTGAACGGCGTGGACGAAGAAAAAAAAAAGGTCCAAAATTCCTACTTTTTTAATACATTTTATTAAAAAAAAAATTATAAAAAATGTATTAAAAGTTTTTATATGCAAATGTGGTATAAAAAAAAAGTACAGATCATGGCGCAAAAAATGAGCCCCCATACCGCCGCTTATACGGAAAAATAAAAAAGTTAGAGGTCATCAAAATAAAGGGATTATAAACGTACTCATTTGGTTAAAAAGTTTGTGATTTTTTTTAAGCGCAACAATAATATAAAAGTATATAATAATGGGTATCATTTTAATTGTATTGACCCTCAGAATAAAGAACACATGTAATTTTTGCCATAAATTGTACGGCGTGAAAACAAAACCTTCCAAAATTAGCAAAATTGCGTTTTTCGTTTTAATTTCCCCAAAAAATAGTGTTTTTTGGTTGCGCCATACATTTTATGATATAGTGAGTGATGTCATTACAAAGGACAACTGGTCGCGCAAAAAACAAGCCCTCATACTAGTCTGTGGATGAAAATATTAAAGAGTTATGATTTTTGGAAGGCTAGGAGGAAAAAATGAAAACGTAAAAATTTAATTGTCTTAGTCCTTAAGGCCAAAATGGGCTGAGTCCTTAAGGGGTTAAAAAATCAAAAAAGACAGTGAATAGTATTTTTTGGACTTGCACAGTATGTAGCCCCTTGACAGATGAACAGGTACAAAATGGTACAAATGCACTACAGTCCACTGAACAATCACGTATTTCTGAACAGCAGCAGGACCCAACAGTGCAGCACCACAAAAAAAAAAAAAATAAAATAAAAAAAAAAAAAAAAAAAAAAAATCCGGGGATTAAACCCTAAATTGCACTCTGTCACACAATTCTGAGCAGCAGATGATTTGTGGAGCGAATAAAAATAAACTCAATTGGGCTGAACAATGAGGAGATGAGATGCTTGATAAAGTTGAGGCAGCTTGGAGATCTGTATGAGGCAGCTGACAGCTATCTGCCTCTCTCTGCTGCAATGCTCTATAACGTGAATAGGAGGTTTAGCAATCAATGATCCTTCTCAGAGTAACAGCACAGCACTCTGCACTCCTGCCTTTCCCTAATGCTGATGTGACTAGCAGTTGCAGTGTAACGCTGTGGTATGAGCTATTCACACACACAGTCCCGTCCTCTCCATCTGAGTGTATAGATGAAATGAAGAGAGGCAAGATGGCCGACGATTATATAGGGGCTGTGACATCACAGGGGTCAGTGGTCACTGATAGGCTGCATCTCACATGTGGTTCAGGGTCAGCCCGCCTACCTTCATTCCCGCCGCTGTTTCCCGCCCTCCCATAATCCCCTGCCCCATGTAATCACATGTGGATCCACCATCCGGTCCCCAATAGCCTGGAACGCTGTAAAATGGAGTTTAATGAAGCGATTCGCGCAATAGAATGGCGGCGATATTCGCATTCGTTGCGAATCGAATTTTTCATGAAATTCGTAACGAATTCGGGTTCGTCAACTTCGATTCGCTCATCTCTAGTGGTGATGTGTGTGTACAGTTTGTGTGGTGTGTGTGCAGCATGTGTGGTGATGTGTGTACAGTGTGTGTGGTGTGTGTGCAGCATGTGTGGTGATGTGTGTACAGTGTGTGTGGTGTGTGTGCAGCATGTGTGGTGATGTGTGTACAGTGTGTGTGGTGTGTGTGCAGCATGTGTGGTGATGTGTGTACAGTGTGTGTGGTGTGTGTGCAGCATGTGTGGTGATGTGTGTACAGTGTGTGTGGTGTGTGTGCAGCATGTGTGGTGATGTGTGTACAGTGTGTGTGGTGTGTGTACAGTGTGTGTGGTATGTGTGCAGCATGTGTGGTGATGTGTGTACAGTGTGTGTGGTGTGTGTGCAGCATGTGTAGTGATGTGTGTACAGTGTGTGTGGTGTGTGCAGCATGTGTAGTGATGTGTGTACAGTGTGTGTGGTGTGTGTGCAGCATGTGTAGTGATGTGTGTACAGTGTGTGTGGTGTGTGTACAGTGTGTGTGGTATGTGTGCAGCATGTGTGGTGATGTGTGTACAGTGTGTGTGGTGTGTGTGCAGCATGTGTAGTGATGTGTGTACAGTGTGTGTGGTGTGTGTGCAGCATGTGTGGTGATGTGTGTACAGTGTGTGTGGTGTGTGTGCAGCATGTGTAGTGATGTGTGTACAGTGTGTGTGGTGTGTGTGCAGCATGTGTAGTGATGTGTGTACAGTGTGTGTGGTGTGTGTGCAGCATGTGTAGTGATGTGTGTACAGTGTGTGTGGTGTGTGTGCAGCATGTGTAGTGATGTGTGTACAGTGTGTGTGGTGTGTGTGCAGCATGTGTAGTGATGTGTGTACAGTGTGTGTGGTGTGTGTGCAGCATGTGTAGTGATGTGTGTACAGTGTGTGTGGTGTGTGTGCAGCATGTGTAGTGATGTGTGTACAGTGTGTGTGGTGTGTGTGCAGCATGTGTAGTGATGTGTGTACAGTGTGTGTGGTGTGTGTGCAGCATGTGTAGTGATGTGTGTACAGTGTGTGTGGTGTGTGTGCAGCATGTGTAGTGATGTGTGTACAGTGTGTGTGCCGTGTGAATAGTGATTTGTGTAGGGCTGCAGCTTACGACTATTTTAATAATTGATTAGTTGTCGATTATTTCATCGATTAATCGTTTAATCTAAAAAAAAACGTCAAAATGGCAAAAAAGGGGTTCAGCTGATTCTACTTATTCTATTATGTACAATGACCACATTAAAAGTTTCTAGCATGTCATGTGACCAAACAGCAGCAGGATTTTATTTATTTATTTTTATGTTTACTCCGGTTGCTGTACAGGATCATTATTCATTTGATACTGCCGCATGGATAACTACCTGAACTATTAAAATAAAATGTTAATGATTCTCTAATATTTGGTTTTAATAGTTCGGACAGTTATAGCCGTGCGGCAGTATCAGATATGTAAACATTTTTTTTACCTTTTTTTGTATAGCAAAATTGGTTGAGCGGTTTATTGACATTTTTTTTTTTTACTTTTTTTATATAGCACTCATATACACATGGGGGTATGTGCAGACTGCAGAGCATTGCACCCGACCCATGTCTGTAGTGCAGACTCTGTAGTACTACAAATACTAGGATGCAATGCTCTGCACATACCCCCATGGATAAAGTGGTATGCACTGCACACATTTTATTAAGTAGGGCCATTATATTACCCCCTCTGATGCCCCCTGTGCCATTATACCCCCTCCCCCCTCTAATGACTCCTGTGCCATTATATTCACCCCTTCTGATGCCCTCTGTGCCATTATATTCCCCCCCCTGATGCCCCCTCTAATGACTACTGTGTCATTATATTACCCCCTCTGATGCCCCCTGTGCCATTATATTCCCCCCCGATGACCCCTCTAACGACTCCTGTATCATTATATTCACCCCCTCTGATGCCCCCTGTGCCATTATACCCCCTGCCCCCTCTAATGACTCCTGTGTCATTGTATTCCCCCCTGATGCCCCCTGTGCCATTATATTCCCCCCACCTGATGCCCCCTCTTTCTCCTCTACCACATTAGTTACCAAACCTCCCCTCCGATCCCCTGCTACCTGTACTCCGGCCCCATGTGCGCTCCGGCAGGCTCAATGGCTCGGCGGTCATTGTTGTTACTGGAGCGCATCCTCGGTCCGGACAGAGGTGCGCGTGATTAGTGACGTCATCGCGCGCGCCTACCCCGGGACGCTGTCCTCCTGCACAGCTCGCTATAGGCTGCAGTCTATAGGAGTTTAGTTACAGGGCAAAACCGATTCCCCGTTATATGTGAATTCTTCAGCCCGAAGCATTCACCTGCCCCGCACCCAGAACTGCATGTCCCGATACAATTTCCACAGGGACTGATTATCACTGAGGCTGCTGCGGGATTTTGAGGACTCGCGCCTGACCGCAGCAGGCTCCTGGCTGCGGACAACAAATTGGGCGATTATTCGGTAACGGGATTCGTCGACAACAAATCCCGTTATCGAATGTAATTGATTTTATTGATTAATCGTTGCAGCTCTAGATTTGTGTGCAGTGTATGATGTGTGCACAGTGTATGATTGATGTGTGTGTGGTATGTGTGTACAGAGTGTGTGGTTATGTGTGTACAGAGTGTGTGGTGATGTGTGTACAGAGTGTGTGGTGATGTGTGTACAGTGTGTGCAGCGTGAAAAGTGATTTGTATAAAGTGTATGGTTGATGTGTGTACAGTGTATGATGTGTGCACAGTGTATGATGTGTGTACAGTGTATGATGTGTGCACAGTGTATGATTGATGTGTGTACAGTGTGTGGTGATGTGTGTACAGTGTTTGTGTACAGTGAGTGATATGTGTGTACAGTGTGTGTGTATGCAGTGTGTGGTGTGTGTACAGTGTGTGTGTGTGAACAGTTTGTGGTGTGTGCGTGCACAGTGTTTTGTACTGTGTGTGGTGATGTGTGTACTGTGTGTGTGTACAGTGTGTGATGTGTGTACAGTGTGTGTGTATGCAGTGTGTGGTGTGTGTGTACAGTGTGTGTATGCAGTGTGTGTACAGTGTGTGTGTACAGTTTGTGGTGTGTGCGTGCACAGTGTTTTGTATTGTGTGTGGTGATGTGTGTACAGTGATTGTGTACAGTGTGTGATGTGTGTACAGTGTGTGGTGATGTGTGTACAGTGTTTGTGTACAGTGTTTGTGTACAGTGTGTGATGTGTGTACAGTGTGTGGTGATGTGTGTACAGAGTGTGTGGTGATGTGTGCACAGTGTGTGCAGCGTGAAAAGTGATTTGTATAAAGTGTATGGTTGATGTGTGTACAGTGTATGATGTGTGCACAGTGTATGATGTGTGTACAGTGTATGATGTGTGCACAGTGTATGATTGATGTGTGTACAGTGTTTGTGTACAGTGAGTGATATGTGTGTACAGTGTGTGTGTATGCAGTGTGTGGTGTGTGTACAGTGTGTGTGTGAACAGTTTGTGGTGTGTGCGTGCACAGTGTTTTGTACTGTGTGTGGTGATGTGTGTACTGTGTGTGTGTACAGTGTGTGATGTGTGTACAGTGTTTGTGTACAGTGTGTGATGTGTGTACAGTGTGTGTGTATGCAGTGTGTGGTGTGTGTGTACAGTGTGTGTATGCAGTGTGTGGTGTGTGTACAGTGTGTGTGTACAGTTTGTGGTGTGTGCGTGCACAGTGTTTTGTATTGTGTGTGGTGATGTGTGTACAGTGTGTGTGTACAGTGATTGTGTACAGTGTGTGATGTGTGTACAGTGTGTGGTGATGTGTGTACAGTGTTTGTGTACAGTGTTTGTGTACAGTGTGTGATGTGTGTACAGTGTGTGGTGATGTGTGTACAGAGTGTGTGGTGATGTGTGCACAGTGTGTGCAGCGTGAAAAGTGATTTGTATAAAGTGTATGGTTGATGTGTGTACAGTGTATGATGTGTGCACAGTGTATGATGTGTGTACAGTGTATGATGTGTGCACAGTGTATGATTGATGTGTGTACAGTGTTTGTGTACAGTGAGTGATATGTGTGTACAGTGTGTGTGTATGCAGTGTGTGGTGTGTGTACAGTGTGTGTGTGAACAGTTTGTGGTGTGTGCGTGCACAGTGTTTTGTACTGTGTGTGGTGATGTGTGTACTGTGTGTGTGTACAGTGTGTGATGTGTGTACAGTGTTTGTGTACAGTGTGTGATGTGTGTACAGTGTGTGTGTATGCAGTGTGTGGAGTGTGTGTACAGTGTGTGTATGCAGTGTGTGGTGTGTGTACAGTTTGTGGTGTGTGCGTGCACAGTGTTTTGTATTGTGTGTGGTGATGTGTGTACAGTGTGTGGTGATGTGTGTACAGTGTTTGTGTACAGTGTTTGTGTACAGTGTGTCATGTGTGTACAGTGTGTGGTGATGTGTGTACAGTGTTTGTGTACAGTGTGTCATGTGTGTACAGTGTGTGGTGATGTGTGTACAGTGTTTGTGTACAGTGTTTGTGTACAGTGTGTGATGTGTGTACATTGTGTGGTGGTGTGTACAGTGTGTGATGTGTGTACAGTGTGTGTGTATGCAGTGTGTGGTGTGTGTACAGTGTGTGTATGCAGTGTGTGGTGTGTGTACAGTGTGTGATGTGTGTACAGTGTGTGTGTATGCAGTGTGTGGTGTGTGTACAGTGTGTGTGTATGCAGTGTGTGGTGTGTGTACAGTGTGTGTGTATGCAGTGTGTGGTGTGTGTACAGTGTGTGTATGCAGTGTGTGGTGTGTGTACAGTGTGTGATGTGTGTACAGTGTGTGTGTATGCAGTGTGTGGTGTGTGTACAGTGTGTGTATGCAGTGTGTGGTGTGTGTACAGTGTGTGTGTATGCAGTGTGTGGTGTGTGTACAGTGTGTGTATGCAGTGTGTGGTGTGTGTACAGTGTGTGTGTACAGTTTGTGGTGTGTGCGTGCACAGTGTTTTGTATTGTGTGTGGTGATGTGTGTACTATGTGTGTGTACAGTGTGTGGTGATGTATGTACTTAATGTTTTTAGGCTGTATATAAAGTATGTAACATTCTTTTTTTGTGGTTTTGTTGCACCATCTGCTGTCTTTCCCCCCCTAATCATAAGCTCCTCTGTCCTCAGTAATGCGCCCTCCTGTGGTGGTAGTCGTGTGGTGTTAGTCGTGTGGTAGTACTAATGTGGTGGTAGTTATGTGGTGGTAGTCGTGTGGTAGTACTAATGTGGTGGTAGTGGTGTGGTGTTAGTCGTGTGGTAGTACTAATGTGGTGGTAGTCGTGTGGTGTTAGTCCTGTGGTAGTACTAATGTGGTGGTAGTTATGTGGTGGTAGTCGTGTGGTAGTACTAATGTGGTGGTAGTTATGTGGTGGTAGTCGTGTGGTAGTAGTCATGTGTAGTGTTGCTCGAGAATATTCTCAATTCGAATTTTAATCGAATTTTAATACTGCGAATATAACACTATATATTCATAATTACGTATATTCGTTTTTTCATTTGCGAAAATGTATGCGCATATACGAAAATGTATGCACATATGCGCATATTCGCGAATATTGAGTCCTCCCTTCTTTAATGGTATAGGGAACTATGACTAGTGCATTAGCTCTGTGATTTTTTGCATATTGAAACCAATAGACCCAGTGTGGTCTATGGGGATCTCACGGCAGGTACAACAGTAAGATAAGCAGGAATGTCTTGGCAGTACAATGGGTGGGAGACCACCACTGGCTCAAGTCCCGGGATGAATGTTACAGTGCTGTGGTTTAAATTACTTTCCTGGAAAAGCTGCTGAGTTGCCCATAGCAACCAATCAGATTGCTTCTTTCATTTTTCACAAGGCCTCTGCAAAATGAAGGAAGCGATCTGATTGGTTGCTATGGGCAACTGCACAACTCTTCCTCTACACTGGTTTTGATGAATCTCCCCCATTTATCAAAACCTGTCCAGAGGAAAAGTTGCCCATAGCAACCAATCAGATCGCTTCATTTTACAGAGGCCATGTGAAAAATGAAAGAAGCAATCTGATTGGTTGCTATGGGCAACTCAGCAGCTTTTCCAGGAAAGTAAAGTTAAACCACAGCACTGTAACATTCTGTCCCACCCCAGGACTTGAGCCAGTGACGGTCTCCCATCCATTGTACTGCCGAGACATTCCTGCTTATCTTACCTGCCGTGAGATCCCCATAGATCACACTGGGCCTATTGGTTTCAATGGGCAGAAAATCACAGAGTTGAGTCATCAGTCATAGTTCCCTCTACCATTAAAGAAGGGAGGGCGCAATATTCGCGAATATGCGCATATATTTTCGCATATGCGCAAAAAAAAATATAATGAATATGCGAATTTCGCGAATATATGCCGAATATTCGTCCATATATTCGCAAAATATCGCAAATTCGAATATGGCCTATGCCGCTCATCACTAGTCGTGTGGTGGTAGTCGTGTGATAGTAGTCGTGTGATAGTAGTCGTGTGGTGGTAGTTATGTGATGGTAGTCGTGTGGTGGTAGTTATGTGATGGTAGTCGTGTGGTGGTAGTCGTGTGATAGTAGTCGTGTGATGGTAGTCGTGTGGTGGTAGTCGTGTGATAGTAGTCGTGTGATAGTAGTCGTGTGATAGTAGTCGTGTAGTAGTACTGATGTGGTGGTAGTCGTGTGGTGGTAGTCGTGTGATAGTAGTCGTGTGATAGTAGTCGTGTGACAGTAGTCGTGTGATAGTAGTCGTGTAGTAGTACTGATGTGGTGGTAGTCGTGTGGTGGTAGTCATGTGGTAGTACTGATGTGGTGGTAGTCGTGTGGTGGTAGTCGTGTGGTGGTAGTCGTGTGGTTGTACTGATGTGGTGGTAGTCGTGTGGTTGTACTGATGTGGTGGTAGTGGTGTGGTGGTAGTCGTGTGGTAGTACTGATGTGGTGGTAGTCGTGTGGTGGTAGTCGTGTGGTAGTCGTGTGGTAGTACTGATGTGGTGGTAGTGGTGTGGTGGTAGTCGTGTGGTAGTACTGGTGTGGTGGTAGTCGTGTGGTAGTCGTGTGGTAGTACTGATGTGGTGGTAGTGGTGTGGTGGTAGTCGTGTGGTAGTACTGATGTGGTGGTAGTGGTGTGGTGGTAGTCGTGTGGTAGTACTGATGTGGTGGTAGTCGTGTGGTAGTACTGATGTGGTGGTAGTCGTGTGGTGGTAGTCGTGTGGTAGTACTGATGTGGTGGTAGTGGTGTGGTGGTAGTCGTGTGGTAGTACTGGTGTGGTGGTAGTCGTGTGGTAGTCGTGTGGTAGTACTGATGTGGTGGTAGTGGTGTGGTGGTAGTCGTGTGGTAGTACTGGTGTGGTGGTAGTCGTGTGGTGGTAGTCGTGTGGTAGTATTGATGTGATGATGGTCGTGTGATGGTTGTCTAGTCATGTGGTTGTAGTCACAGACCTCCATAGCCTGATGGTTCTGATACATTGCTACCTGTACATATATTAGTGATACACAATATTTTACTATTGACTTTTCTTTTAACCCTTTTGTTGTCCTGATGACACAAGAGAGAGAGGTGCAGATGCTGACATTGGGTATTGGCTGCTTATACTGATCTTTAGTCACTGTAGAGAAGATTGTGGGCACCAGGTGGCGATGCTTCTCCATTCATCGCCATCAATTCACATATACTTGTGATATCTAGTGTGATATACTTATATTACCTCACAAGTGTTTATTCCCCATTTGTCATGTGCTCTGGGAATAAAAGAGTTAATATGCAGGTTGTATTATCCTTCTATATGGAGGTTATTCTAGGGAATCCATTGTGCTGCATGAATCCAATCTGTAACCTCTGTCCCTTTAAGGCCAGAGACCCTACAGGTCAAAGGTTACAATAATGCTGGAACAAGGTATAAGGAGTGGATTATATCAATCACCTCTTATTACAGTACAGCAGTGTTATATAGAGGAGAGGATGATATCACATCTTATTACAGTACAGCAGTGTTATATAGAGGAGAGGATGATATCACATCTTATTACAGTACAGCAGTGTTATATAGAGGAGAGGATGATATCACATCTTATTACAGTACAGCAGTGTTATATAGAGGAGAGGATGATATCACATCTTATTACAGTACAGCAGTGTTATATAGAGGAGGGGATGATATCACATCTTATTACAGTACAGCGGTGTTATATAGAGAGGATGATATCACATCTTATTACAGTACAGCAGTGTTATATAGAGGAGAGGATGATATCACATCTTATTACAGTACAGCAGTGTTATATAGAGGAGGGGATGATATCACATCTTATTACAGTACAGCAGTGTTATATAGAGGAGAGGATGATATCACATCTTATTACAGTACAGCAGTGTTATATAGAGGAGAGGATGATATCACATCTTATTACAGTACAGCAGTGTTATATAGAGGAGAGGATGATATCACATCTTATTACAGTACAGCAGTGTTATATAGAGGAGAGGATGATATCACATCTTATTACAGTACAGCAGTGTTATATAGAGGAGGGGATGATATCACATCTTATTACAGTACAGCAGTGTTATATAGAGGAGAGGATGATATCACATCTTATTACAGTACAGCAGTGTTATATAGAGGAGAGGATGATATCACATCTTATTACAGTACAGCAGTGTTATATAGAGGAGAGGATGATATCACATCTTATTACAGTACAGCAGTGTTATATAGAGGAGAGGATGGTATCACATCTTATTACAGTACAGCAGTGTTATATAGAGGAGAGGATGATATCACATCTTATTACAGTACAGCAGTGTTATATAGAGGAGGGGATGATATCACATCTTATTACAGTACAGCAGTGTTATATAGAGGAGAGGATGATATCACATCTTATTACAGTACAGCAGTGTTATATAGAGGAGAGGATGATATCACATCTTATTACAGTACAGCAGTGTTATATAGAGGAGAGGATGATATCACATCTTATTACAGTACAGCAGTGTTATATAGAGGAGAGGATGATATCACATCTTATTACAGTACAGCAGTGTTATATAGAGGAGAGGATGATATCAAATCTTATTACAGTACAGCAGTGTTATATAGAGGAGAGGATGATATAACATCTTATTACAGTACAGCAGTGTTATATAGAGGAGGGGATGATATCACATCTTATTACAGTACAGTAGTGTTATATAGAGGAGAGGATGATATCACATCTTATTACAGTACAGCAGTGTTATATAGAGGATGATATCACATCTTATTACAGTACAGCAGTGTTATATAGAGGAGAGGATGATATCACATCTTATTACAGTACAGCAGTGTTATATAGAGGAGAGGATGATATCACATCTTATTACAGTACAGCAGTGTTATATAGAGGAGAGGATGATATCACATCTTATTACAGTACAGCAGTGTTATATAGAGGAGGGGATGATATCACATCTTATTACAGTACAGCAGTGTTATATAGAGGAGAGGATGATATCACATCTTATTACAGTACAGCAGTGTTATATAGAGGAGAGGATGATATCACATCTTATTACAATACAGCAGTGTTATATAGAGGAGAGGATGATATCACATCTTATTACAGTACAGCAGTGTTATATAGAGGAGAGGATGATACCACATCTTATTACAGTACAGCAGTGTTATATAGAGGAGAGGATGATATCACATCTTATTACAGTACAGCAGTGTTATATAGAGGAGAGGATGATATCACATCTTATTACAGTACAGCAGTGTTATATAGAGGAGGGGATGATATCACATCTTATTACAGTACAGCAGTGTTATATAGAGGAGAGGATGATATCACATCTTATTACAGTACAGCAGTGTTATATAGAGGAGAGGATGATATCACATCTTATTACAGTACAGCAGTGTTATATAGAGGAGAGGATTATATCACATCTTATTACAGTACAGCAGTGTTATATAGAGGAGAGGAGGATATCACATCTTATTACAGTACAGCAGTGTTATATAGAGGAGAGGATGATATCACATCTTATTATAGTACAGCAGTGTTATATAGAGGAGAGGATGATATCACATCTTATTACAGTACAGCAGTGTTATATAGAGGATGATATCACATCTTATTACAGTACAGCAGTGTTATATAGAGGATGATATCACATCTTATTACAGTACAGCAGTGTTATATAGAGGAGAGAATGATATCACATCTTATTACAGTACAGCAGTGTTATATAGAGGAGAGGATGATATCACATCTTATTACAGTACAGCAGTGTTATATAGAGGAGGGGATGATATCACATCTTATTACAGTACAGCAGTGTTATATAGAGGAGAGGATGATATCACATCTTATTACAGTACAGCAGTGTTATATAGAGGAGAGGATGATATCACATCTTATTAGAGTACAGCAGTGTTATATAGAGGAGAGGAGGATATCACATCTTATTACAGTACAGCAGTGTTATATAGAGGAGGGGATGATATCACATCTTATTACAGTACAGCAGTGTTATATAGAGGAGGGGATGATATCACATCTTATTACAGTACAGCGGTGTTATATAGAGGAGAGGATGATATCACATCTTATTACAGTACAGCAGTGTTATATAGAGGAGGGGATGATATCACATCTTATTACAGTACAGCAGTGTTATATAGAGGAGAGGATGATATCACATCTTATTACAGTACAGCAGTGTTATATAGAGGAGAGGATAATATCACATCTTATTACAGTACAGCAGTGTTATATAGAGGAGAGGGTGATATCACATCTTATTACAGTACAGCAGTGTTATATAGAGGATGATATCACATCTTATTACAGTACAGCAGTGTTATATAGAGAGGATGATATCACATCTTATTACAGTACAGCAGTGTTATATAGAGGAGGGGATGATATCACATCTTATTACAGTACAGCAGTGTTATATAGAGGATGATATCACATCTTATTACAGTACAGCAGTGTTATATAGAGGAGAGGATGATATCACATCTTATTACAGTACAGCAGTGTTATATAGAGGAGAGGATGATATCACATCTTATTACAGTACAGCAGTGTTATATAGAGGAGAGGATGATATCACATCTTATTACAGTACAGCAGTGTTATATAGAGGAGGGGATGATATCACATCTTATTACAGTACAGCGGTGTTATATAGAGAGGATGATATCACATCTTATTACAGTACAGCGGTGTTATATAGAGGGGATGATATCACATCTTATTACAGTACAGCAGTGTTATATAGAGGATGATATCACATCTTATTACAGTACAGCAGTGTTATATAGAGAGGATGATATCACATCTTATTACAGTACAGCAGTGTTATATAGAGGAGGGGATGATATCACATCTTATTACAGTACAGCAGTGTTATATAGAGGAGAGGATGATATCACATCTTATTACAGTACAGCAGTGTTATATAGAGGAGAGGATGATATCACATCTTATTACAGTACAGCGGTGTTATATAGAGAGGATGATATCACATCTTATTACAGTACAGCAGTGTTATATAGAGGAGAGGAGGATATCACATCTTATTACAGTACAGCAGTGTTATATAGAGGAGAGGATGATATCACATCTTATTACAGTACAGCGGTGTTATATAGAGAGGATGATATCACATCTTATTACAGTACAGCGGTGTTATATAGAGGGGATGATATCACATCTTATTACAGTACAGCAGTGTTATATAGAGGAGAGGATGATATCACATCTTATTACAGTACAGCAGTGTTATAGAGAGGATGATATCACATCTTATTACAGTACAGCGGTGTTATATAGAGAGGATGATATCACCTCTTATTACAGTACAGCAGTGTTATATAGAGGAGAGGATGATATCACATCTTATTACAGTACAGCAGTGTTATATAGAGGAGAGGATGATATCACATCTTATTACAGTACAGCAGTGTTATATAGAGGAGAGGATGATATCACATCTTATTACAGTACAGCGGTGTTATATAGAGAGGATGATATCACATCTTATTACAGTACAGCGGTGTTATATAGAGGGGATGATATCACATCTTATTACAGTACAGCAGTGTTATATAGAGGATGATATCACATCTTATTACAGTACAGCAGTGTTATATAGAGAGGATGATATCACATCTTATTACAGTACAGCAGTGTTATATGGAGGAGGGGATGATATCACATCTTATTACAGTACAGCAGTGTTATATAGAGGAGAGGATGATATCACATCTTATTACAGTACAGCAGTGTTATATAGAGGAGAGGATGATATCACATCTTATTACAGTAC
The DNA here is from genome assembly GCF_029499605.1 of Hyla sarda. Taxonomy (NCBI): domain Eukaryota; kingdom Metazoa; phylum Chordata; class Amphibia; order Anura; family Hylidae; genus Hyla; species Hyla sarda. Next base: position 6,889,013 of record NC_079190.1, read on the forward strand.
AGCAGTGTTATATAGAGGAGAGGATGATATCACATCTTATTACAGTACAGCAGTGTTATATAGAGGAGAGGATGATATCACATCTTATTACAGTACAGCAGTGTTATATAGAGGAGGGGATGATATCACATCTTATTACAGTACAGCAGTGTTATATAGAGGAGAGGATGATATCACATCTTATTACAGTACAGCAGTGTTATATAGAGGAGAGGATGATATCACATCTTATTACAGTACAGCAGTGTTATATATAGGAGAGGATGATATCACATCTTATTACAGTACAGCAGTGTTATATATAGGAGAGGATGATATCGCATCTTATTACAGTACAGCAGTGTTATATAGAGGAGAGGATGATATCACATCTTATTACAGTACAGCAGTGTTATATAGAGGAGAGGATGATATCACATCTTATTACAGTACAGCAGTGTTATATAGAGGATGATATCACATCTCATTACAGTACAGCAGTGTTATATAGAGGAGGGGATGATATCACATCTTATTACAGTACAGCAGTGTTATATAGAGGAGAGGATGATATCACATCTTATTACAGTACAGCAGTGTTATATAGAGGAGAGGATGATATCACATCTTATTACAGTACAGCAGTGTTATATAGAGGAGAGGAGGATATCACATTTTATTACAGTACAGCAGTGTTATATAGAGGAGGGGATGATATCACATCTTATTACAGTACAGCAGTGTTATATAGAGGAGAGGATGATATCACATCTTATTACAGTACAGCAGTGTTATATAGAGGAGAGGATGATATCACATCTTATTACAGTACAGCAGTGTTATATAGAGGAGGGGATGATATCACATCTTATTACAGTACAGCAGTGTTATATAGAGGAGAGGATGATATCACATCTTATTACAGTACAGCAGTGTTATATAGAGGAGAGGATGATATCACATCTTATTACAGTACAGCAGTGTTATATAGAGGAGAGGATGATATCACATCTTATTACAGTACAGCAGTGTTATATAGAGGAGAGGATGATATCACATCTTATTACAGTACAGCAGTGTTATATAGAGGAGAGGGTGATATCGCATCTTATTACAGTACAGCAGTGTTATATAGAGGAGAGGATGATATCACATCTTATTACAGTACAGCAGTGTTATATGGAGGAGAGGATGATATCACATCTTATTACAGTACAGCAGTGTTATATAAAGGATGATATCACATCTTATTACAGTACAGCAGTGTTATATAGAGAGGATGATATCACATCTTATTACAGTACAGCAGTGTTATATAGAGGAGAGGATGATATCACATCTTATTACAGTACAGCAGTGTTATATAGAGGAGAGGATGATATCACATCTTATTACAGTACAGCGGTGTTATATAGAGAGGATGATATCACATCTTATTACAGTACAGCGGTGTTATATAGAGGGGATGATATCACATCTTATTACAGTACAGCAGTGTTATATAGAGGATGATATCACATCTTATTACAGTACAGCAGTGTTATATAGAGGAGAGGATGATATCACATCTTATTACAGTACAGCAGTGTTATATAGAGAAGAGGATGATATCACATCTTATTACAGTACAGCAGTGTTATATAGAGGAGGGGATGATATCACATCTTATTACAGTACAGCAGTGTTATATAGAGGAGAGGAGGATATCACATCTTATTACAGTACAGCAGTGTTATATAGAGGAGAGGAGGATATCACATCTTATTACAGTACAGCGGTGTTATATAGAGGAGAGGATGATATCACATCTTATTACAGTACAGCAGTGTTATATAGAGGAGAGGATATCACATCTTATTACAGTACAGAAGTGTTATATAGAGGATGATATCACATCTTATTACAGTACAGCAGTGTTATATAGAGGAGAGGAGGATATCACATCTTATTACAGTACAGCAGTGTTATATAGAGGAGAGGATGATATCACATCTTATTACAGTACAGCAGTGTTATATAGAGGAGAGGATGATATCACATCTTATTACAGTACAGCAGTGTTATATAGAGAAGGGGATGATATCACATCTTATTACAGTACAGCAGTGTTAAATAGAGGAGAGGATGATATCACATCTTATTACAGTACAGCAGTGTTATATAGAGGATGATATCACATCTTATTACAGTACAGCAGTGTTATATAGAGGAGAGGATGATATAACATCTTATTACAGTACAGCAGTGTTATATAGAGGAGAGGATGATATCACATCTTATTACAGTACAGCAGTGTTATATAGAGGAGAGGATGATATCACATCTTATTACAGTACAGCAGTGTTATATAGAGGAGGGGATGATATCACATCTTATTACAGTACAGCAGTGTTATATAGAGGAGAGGATGATATCACATCTTATTACAGTACAGCAGTGTTATATAGAGGAGAGGATGATATCACATCTTATTACAGTACAGCAGTGTTATATAGAGGAGAGGATGATATCACATCTTATTACAGTACAGCAGTGTTATATAGAGGAGACGATGATATCACATCTTATTACAGTACAGTAGTGTTATATAGAGGAGAGGATGATATAACATCTTATTACAGTACAGCAGTGTTATATAGAGGAGAGGATGATATCACATCTTATTACAGTACAGCAGTGTTATATAGAGGAGAGGATGATATCACATCTTATTACAGTACAGCAGTGTTATATAGAGGAGAGAATGATATAATATCTTATTACAGTACAGCAGTGTTATATAGAGGAGAGGATGATATCACATCTTATTACAGTACAGCAGTGTTATATAGAGGAGAGGATGATATAACATCTTATTACAGTACAGCAGTGTTATATAGAGGAGAGGATGATATCACATCTTATTACAGTACAGCAGTGTTATATAGAGGAGAGGATGATATCACATCTTATTACAGTACAGCAGTGTTATATAGAGGAGAGGATGATATAACATCTTATTACAGTACAGCAGTGTTATATAGAGGAGAGGATGATATAACATCTTATTACAGTACAGCAGTGTTATATAGAGGAGAGGAGGATATCACATCTTATTACAGTACAGCAGTGTTATATAGAGGAGAGGAGGATATCACATCTTATTACAGTACAGCAGTGTTATATAGAGGAGAGGAGGATATCACATCTTATTACAGTACAGTAGTGTTATATAGAGGAGAGGATGATATCACATCTTATTACAGTACAGCAGTGTTATATAGAGGAGAGGATGATATCACATCTTATTACAGTACAGCAGTGTTATATAGAGGAGAGGATGATATCACATCTTATTACAGTACAGCAGTGTTATATAGAGGAGGGGATGATATCACATCTTATTACAGTACAGCAGTGTTATATAGAGGAGAGGATGATATCACATCTTATTACAGTACAGCAGTGTTATATAGAGGAGAGGATGATATCACATCTTATTACAGTACAGCAGTGTTATATAGAGGAGAGGATGATATCACATCTTATTACAGTACAGCAGTGTTATATAGAGGAGAGGATGATATCACATCTTATTACAGTACAGCAGTGTTATATAGAGGAGAGGATGATATCACATCTTATTACAGTACAGCAGTGTTATATAGAGGAGAGGATGATATCACATCTTATTACAGTACAGCAGTGTTATATAGAGGAGAGGAGGATATCACATCTTATTACAGTACAGTAGTGTTATATAGAGGAGAGGAGGATATCACATCTTATTACAGTACAGCAGTGTTATATAGAGGAGAGGATGATATCACATCTTATTACAGTACAGCAGTGTTATATAGAGGAGGGGATGATATAACATCTTATTACAGTACAGCAGTGTTATATAGAGGAGAGGAGGATATCACATCTTATTACAGTACAGTAGTGTTATATAGAGGAGAGGATGATATCACATCTTATTACAGTACAGCAGTGTTATATAGAGGAGAGGATGATATCACATCTTATTACAGTACAGCAGTGTTATATAGAGGAGGGGATGATATAACATCTTATTACAGTACATCAGTGTTATATAGAGGAGAGGGTGATATCACATCTTATTACAGTACAGCAGTGTTATATAGAGGAGAGGATGATATCACATCTTATTACAGTACAGCAGTGTTATATAGAGGAGAGGATGATATCACATCTTATTACAGTACAGCAGTGTTATATAGAGGAGAGGAGGATATCACATCTTATTACAGTACAGCAGTGTTATATAGAGGAGAGGATGATATCACATCTTATTACAGTACAGCAGTGTTATATAGAGGAGAGGATGATATCACATCTTATTACAGTACAGCAGTGTTATATAGAGGAGAGGATGATATCACATCTTATTACAGTACAGCAGTGTTATATAGAGGAGAGGATGATATCACATCTTATTACAGTACAGCAGTGTTATATAGAGGAGAGGATGATATCACATCTTATTACAGTACAGCAGTGTTATATAGAGGAGAGGATGATATCACATCTTATTACAGTACAGCAGTGTTATATAGAGGAGAGGGTGATATCACATCTTATTACAGTACAGCAGTGTTATATAGAGGAGAGGATGATATCACATCTTATTACAGTACAGCAGTGTTATATAGAGGAGAGGATGATATCACATCTTATTACAGTACAGCAGTGTTATATAGAGGATGAGATCACATCTTATTACAGTACAGCAGTGTTATATAGAGGAGAGGATGATATCACATCTTATTACAGTACAGCAGTGTTATATAGAGGAGAGGATGATATCACATCTTATTACAGTACAGCAGTGTTATATAGAGGAGAGGATGATATCACATCTTATTACAGTACAGCAGTGTTATATGGAGGAGGGGATGATATCACATCTTATTACAGTACAGCAGTGTTATATAGAGGAGAGGATGATATCACATCTTATTACAGTACAGCAGTGTTATATAGAGGAGAGGATGATACCACATCTTATTACAGTACAGCAGTGTTATATAGAGGAGAGGATGATATCACATCTTATTACAGTACAGCAGTGTTATATAGAGGAGAGGATGATATCACATCTTATTACAGTACAGCAGTGTTATATAGAGGAGAGGATGATATCACATCGTATTACAGTACAGCAGTGTTATATAGAGGAGAGGATGATATCACATCTTATTACAGTACAGCAGTGTTATATAGAGGAGAGGATGATATCACATCTTTTTACAGTACAGCAGTGTTATATAGAGGAGAGGATGATATCACATCTTATTACAGTACAGCAGTGTTATATAGAGGAGGGGATGATATCACATCTTATTACAGTACAGCAGTGTTATATAGAGGAGAGGATGATTTCATAACACCTGCAGTCCTATGTAACACCACATATAACACCGTGATAACTCTCTGAGTACAGATAATGTATAGATGTGACCTGCAGTCCTATGTAACACCACATATAACACCGTGATAACTCTCTGAGTACAGATAATGTATAGATGTGACCTGCAGTCCTATGTAACACCACAGATAACACAGTGATCACTCTCTGAGTACAGATAATGTATAGATGTGACCTGCAGTCCTATGTAACACCACAGATAACACAGTGATAACACTCTGAGTACAGATAATGTAGTAGATGTGACCTGCAGTCCTATGTAACACCACAGATAACACAGTGATAACTCTCTGAGTACAGATAATGTATAGATGTGACCTGCAGTCCTATGTAACACCACAGATAACAGTGATAACTCTCTGAGTACAGATAATGTATAGATGTGACCTGAAGTCCTATGTAACACCACAGATAACACAGTGATAACTCTCTGAGTACAGATAATGTATAGATGTGACCTGCAGTCCTATGTAACACCACAGATAACACAGTGATAACTCTCTGAGTACAGATAATGTATAGATGTGACCTGCAGTCCTATGTAACACTACAGATAACACAGTGATAACTCTCTGAGTACAGATAATGTATAGATGTGACCTGCAGTCCCATGTAACACCACAAATAATACAGTGATAACTCTCTGAGTACAGATAATGTATAGATGTCACCTGCAGTCCTATGTAACACCACAGATAACAGTGATAACTCTCTGAGTACAGATAATGTATAGATGTGACTTGCAGTCCTATGTAACACCACAGATAACAGTAATGACTCTCTGAGTACAGATAATGTAGTAGATGTGACCTGCAGTCCTATGTAACACCACAGATAACACAGGGATAACTCTCTGAGTACAGATAATGTAGTAGATGTGACCTGCAGTCCTATGTAACACCACAGATAACAGTGATAACTCTCTGAGTACAGATAATGTATAGATGTGACCTGCAGTCCTATGTAACACCACAGATAACAGTGATAACTCTCTGAGTACAGATAATGTATAGATGTGACCTGCAGTCCTATGTAACACCACAGATAACACAGTGATAACTCTCTGAGTACAGATAGTGTATAGATGTGACCTGCAGTCCTATGTAACACCACAGATAACAGTGATAACTCCCTGAGTACATATAATGTATAGATGTGACCTGCAGTCCTATGTAACACCACAGATAACAGTGATAACTCTCTGAGTACAGATAATATATAGATGTGACCTGCAGTCCTATGTAACACAACAGATAACAGTGATAACTCTCTGAGTACAGATAATGTATAGATGTGACCTGCAGTCCTATGTAACACCACAGATAACACAGTGATAACTCTCTGAGTACAGATAATGTATAGATGTGACCTGCAGTCCTATGTAACACCACAGATAACAGTGATAACTCTCTGAGTACAGATAATATATAGATGTGACCTGCAGTCCTATGTAACACAACAGATAACAGTGATAACTCTCTGAGTACAGATAATGTATAGATGTGACCTGCAGTCCTATGTAACACTACAGATAACACAGTGATAACTCTCTGAGTACAGATAATGTATAGATGTGACCTGCAGTCCTATGTAACACTACAGATAACACAGTGATAACTCTCTGAGTACAGATAATGTATAGATGTGACCTGCAGTTCTATGTAACACTACAGATAACACAGTGATAACTCTCTGAGTACAGATAATGTATAGATGTGACCTGCAGTCCTATGTAACACCACAGATAACAGTGATAACTCTCTGAGTACAGATAATGTATAGATGTGACCTGCAGTCCTATGTAACACCACAGATAACACAGTGATAACTCTCTGAGTACAGATAATGTATAGATGTGACCTGCAGTCCTATGTAACACCACAGATAACACAGTGATAACTCTCTGAGTACAGATAATGTATAGATGTGACCTGCAGTCCTATGTAACACCACAGATAACACAGTGATAACTCTCTGAGTACAGATAATGTATAGATGTGACCTGCAGTCCTATGTAACACCACAGATAACACAGTGATTACTCTCTGAGTACAGATAATGTATAGATGTGACCTGCAGTCCTATGTAACACCACAGATAACAGTGATAACTCTCTGAGTACAGATAATGTATAGATGTGACCTGCAGTCCTATGTAACACCACAGATAACACAGTGATAACTCTCTGAGTACAGATAATGTATAGATGTGACCTGCAGTCCTATGTAACACCACAGATAACACAGTGATAACTCTCTGAGTACAGATAATGTATAGATGTGACCTGCAGTCCTATGTAACACCACAGATAACACAGTGATAACTCTCTGAGTACAGATAATGTATAGATGTGACCTGCAGTCCTATGTAACACCACAGATAACAGTGATAACTCTCTGAGTACAGATAATGTATAGATGTGACCTGCAGTCCTATGTAACACCACAGATAACAGTGATAACTCTCTGAGTACAGATAATGTATAGATGTGACCTGCAGTCCTATGTAAGACTACAGATAACTCACTGACAAACTACAGATTCCATTGCATTTATTTTACTCCCCTGTCTCATCTGTAGGGTGTTCCCTTTATGCGAGATATATATATAATTAGATTGTGCTTCTATTGTTATTTAATCATTTTTGTGCTTTAATCAAACAGAAATCAAATTCTGTGCAGAGGAAATGTTGCCCATAGCAACCAATCAGATCGCTGCTTTCATTTTGAACAAGGCCTTTGAGAAATGAAAGCAGGGATCTGATTGGTTGCTATGGGATACTGGCCAACGTTTCCTCTTCACAGGTTTTGATAAATCTTCCCCTACATCATTTCTTCTTTACTTGATATCCTGGGCCCTAATCCTCATTGCACCTTCTTCTGGTCATGCTCTTCCTTTGACCATATTCAGCAGTACCACCTCCTGCAGGATGGTGGCGCTCTTTTCTTTATGCTTTTACACGGTGACCCATTTCCATCTTGTGGTCATGCTCTGCCTGTGATAAGTGTCCTATGCTATACTAGTGATGAGCGGCATTGGCCATATTCCAATTTGTGATATTTCGTTAATATATGTACTAATATTCATCCTATATCCGCAAATTTCACTTATTCGTTGTGTATTTGCGTATTCGTTGCGTATTTGCGTAACCGCACATGAATCCCCCCCCCCCCCCCCAAAAAAAAAAAAAACGCTGCTGGAAGGAATCTTATATAGTTAAGTGGTGGGAAACTTTCCTATTGGTTGCTAGGGATGTTGCTAACCTCTGACAAGTGTATTTGCATCATTCTTATTGGTCCATAAGCTTAACGAAGTCATATGCGCAATTGCAAAATATTCGCGCTCCACCGTCTCACACAATAACTCGTATCGGAGCCTTCGTTAGACCACAAGCTGGAAGCAAGGAGGGATGATGATCCCTGTGATGTATTCTCTGGAAAAAAAAATTAAAAATAAAAGAATATGCGTAATTTCGAATATATAGCGAATATATTCGCAATATTCGGGATAAAAATTCGAAATGCATATACAGTGACCCCCCGACCTACGATGTCCCTGACATAGGATAATTTCAACATACGATGGCCTCTCAGAGGCAGCATCAACATCCGATGCTTTTGTATGTCGGGGCCATCGCATAAACGGCTATCCTCCAGCGCAGACTGCTTCAGCTGCCACCGGATAGCCGTTTACGGTGCCCCGTGTGGTCCGCTGACGATCACTTACCTGTCCTCGGGGCTCCGGCGCGTCCTCTTCGGGATCCCCTGCATCGCCGGCTCTCTCAATCGTCGTCATCACGTCGCTGCGCACGCCGTCCCGTCATCCAATAGGAGCCCCGTGTGTAGCTACGTGATGGCAGCGACGGAGAGCAAGGATGTCGGGGAAGCAGAGGCCTTCCGGAGCGTCGGGGACATCTTGTGGACGCGGCGACAGCGATGGACGGCGACATCCAGGGCAGCGGTGACAAGCGGTGATGGTCCGGAGCGGCAGGGACAGGTGAGTATAACTTCCCATGCCAGTGGTCTTCAACCTGCGGACCTCCAGATGTTGCAAAACTACAACTCCCAGCATGCCCGGACAGCCAACGGCCAACGCAGGTTGTAGACCACTGTCCTATACTTTCCATTCCACGGATCCCTCAACATACGATGGTTTCAACAAACGATGGTCCGTTTGGAACGGATTACCATCGTATGTTGAGGGACCACTGTATTTGCGCCCAACACTATGCAGTACCACGATAAGCACAGTGGTGGCGCTCAATACCTGGTGCAGTGACAGAGGGACATGCATGAGACGTATCTCAAAGAGTCCCCGGTCCCTGTCATGTGACTCATACCATAATGAATGCTACTCACCCAGCTTTCTAAAATGTGACCTGTATTTGGATACAGTATATACAGAGTAACGCTACAGCATTGTTTCTCAACCAGAGTGCCTCCAGCTGTTGCAAAACTACAACTCCCAGCATGCCCAGACAGCCGTAGGCTGTCTGGGCATGCTGGGAGTTGTACTTTTGCAACATCTGGAGGCACCCTGGTTTGGAAACAATGCTTTACAGGATACATATACACTATATACATGTTATGACTAGTGATGAGCGTCAGGGGCCATATTCGAATATATTGATTAATATTCGTCCTATGTTTGCGAAATTCACACATTCGCTATGTTTGTTCTCTTTAGTTTTTTTTTTTTTGTAAAAAAAAAACGAAAATTCGCATGCACAATTATATCTTTCACCTAAAAGAAAGGAGGGATCAGTATCCAGTGTGGAAGTGCCGATAGTGGCCTAAATATTTGCATAAATATCAGCATAAACATTAGCATAAATTTGCATATATTAAATAAAAAAAACAAATATTCGTCATTATGAATATATATATATATATCACTATATTCTAAATATTCACATAATCGCGAAGTGCCGTTATTGGCGGTAAAAATTAGCATTTCGAATATTCGGCGCTCAACACTAGTTATGACTTCATTCCTCATTGCATTTCAATAAATAGTAAGAACTCCCCCTTCGAGGGGACTATTTTGTCCGGTTAGATCCCGGTTGAGGCGTTCAACCTTCTCGGGTCGGAGTCCTGCTCGTATCGGTAGTGATATCCTTCCATCTGGTCCCGACAAGCTTCCCAAAAGTTATTGAGCCACTTCTTCATCCCTCGTCGGTTCAGGTAAAGTACCATGAGGAATATAACTCCTATCAGAGCCAGGACTATCCCAAAAAAGACGTAGGAGGCCGTCTCCAGTCCCTGGCTGATGCACTTTAGGTTTTCAGTCTTCAGGTTGGACACCAGGGTCCCGTTTACGTTGGGCGGAGAGAAGCACTGGAGGCTTTGGGCTTCCGAGGTCTGAGACGTATTTTTTATCCACAGGATCATGTCTAGAGTGTTACATTCGCAGGCTACCGGGTTTGGGCTTAGATAGACCCGAACTTTCCTCTCCTTGAGCTGCAAAATCGTTTCTTTATCGATCGACTTAATAGAATTGTTCCCAAGGTAGACGGTCTGCAGGCTTCGGAGATCCAAGACGTTCTTGGGGAAAGCTTGGAAGTCATTGCCGGTAAGTTCTAAAGTCCGGAGGTTCCTCAAGGCTTCGGTCCACGGTTGGTTAAATAGAAGCTTCTGAGACACTTCTCGAAGGGCATTGTTTAACTTTAAGGTTTCCAGTTGACTTAATCCAAGAAAGGTTTCATTCGATAAGGAGTCCAGGGGGTTGTTGCTAAGGTCCAAGGTGGTCAGGGTGGGAAGGTCAATGAACGTCTTGGCATCTATGGCTTGGATGTTGCAGTTGCTGAGGAGGAGACTTGTCAGGTTGGTTAAATGTATCTCGTAGCTTCGGAAGAAGGAGCCTTGGAGGACACTTATATTGCTTCCAACGAATGACAGGTTCTGGACCCAGGGAGGGACACCCTCCGGAAACTCCTGCTGAGGGGTCAAGAGGTGGCATTGCACCAGGCTGGTCTGGTTATGGCAGTAGCAGCTCAAGGGGCAAGAAAGGGTGACGTTGACCAAGACGAGCATCCCAAATAACTTCAAGACTTCAGAGGGGGTGCTGAGGGAGAGGTCGCCATGACCATCGAGACTGAACCTTCGGGGCATGTTTCGGAGTTGCGAATGGGTTACGAATGAGGTCCCCAAAGTAGGAAAAGAATTGCTCCAGTGTCCCGGTGACTGTCAGTGAGAGGAGGCAGCGTCTTCTCTCTCATCCTTTCGCTACATGGGGAGGCTCGAGCATCTCAGAGGTTCTCCAGCAGCAGCAGCAGCGCGCGGAGCGTCTGAAGTCAGGGAGCCCGGCGTCTTCCCATTGGAAACTCTTAATTCGATTTTGACGTCTCTGGCAGGTCAGATGGATGGACTGGTGTCTAACAGCGACGCCTCCCCCCCCCCACCATTCCGCACGGCAGGAGGCTTCCCCGCCCCCCCCCCCCATCTATTATACAGGAGGAGAGGCTGGAGGGATTTGCTGGGATGTATTCGCAGCAGTAAGCAGTGTCTCCGTATATATGAACCCGGACAACAAGGCTTAACCCTGGATGTGCCCAGTTGCGGGGGATCCACCACCCTGTCATGTCCTGCACACATCAGGTCATCGTTCTGAACTCACAATTTAGTCTTTTTTTTTTTTTTTTAATAGATTTTTGTTGTTGTTGTATTTTATCAGAACATTCTAAGGTAGTATTTCCCAACCAGGGTGCCTCCAGCTGTTGCAAAACTACAACTCCCAGGATGCATCCTGGGAGTTGTAGTTTTGCAGCAGCTGGAGTCACACTGGGCTGTCAGGGCATGCTGGGAGTTGTAGTTTTGCAACAGCTGGACGCACACTGGGCTGTCAGGGCATGCTGGGAGTTGTAGTTTTGCAACAGCTGGAGGCTCACTGGGCTGTCAGGGCATGCTGGGAGTTGTAGTTTTGCAACAGCTGGAGTCACACTGGGCTGTCAGGGCATGCTGGGAGTTGTAGTTTTGCAACAGCTGGACGCACACTGGGCTGTCAGGGCATGCTGGGAGTTGTAGTTTTGCAACAGCTGGAGGCTCACTGGGCTGTCAGGGCATGCTGGGAGTTGTAGTTTTGCAACAGCTGGAGGCACACTGGGCTGTCAGGGCATGCTGGGAGTTGTAGTTTTGCAACAGCTGGAGGAGGCACTGGGCTGTCAGGGCATGCTGGGAGTTGTAGTTTTGCAACAGCTGGAGGCGCACTGGGCTGTCAGGGCATGCTGGGAGTTGTAGTTTTGCAACAGCTGGAGGCACACTTGGCTGTCTGGGCATGCTGGGAGTTGTAGTTTTGCAACAGCTGGAGGTGCACTGTGCTGTCAGGGCATTCTGGGAGTTGTAGTTTTGCAACAGCTGGAGCCACACTAGTTGGGAAATAGTGTTGAGAGCGAATATTCTAAATGCCAATTTTTTATGCGAATATCGGCACTTTGCGATTTTGAGAATATTTAGAATATAGTGATATACATATTCGTAATGACAAATATTCGTGTTTTTTTATGCGAATATTTATGCGAAGATCGGCACTTCCAGACTAGACACGAGTGTTGAGCACGAATATTCGTAATGCTAATTTTTATTGTGAATATCGGCACTTCACGATTTTGCAAATATTTAGAATAAAGTGCTATATATATATATATATATATATATATATATATATATATATATATATATATATATAAATATATTCGTGTTTTTTTAATGTGAACATTTACGTGAAGATCGGCACTTCCAGACTGGACACTAGTGTTAAGCATGATTATTCGTAATGCAATTTTTTATTGCGAATATCGGCACTTCGCGAATATTTAGAACACAGTGCTGTATATTCGTAATGACGAATATTGTTTTTTTTTATTTTTTCACATGCAAATTTTTTATGTATTTTTTTTTTGTAAATGTTTCATGCCCATTTTCACATGGAAAAAAAAAGTGAACAAACATAGCGAATATGCAAATTTTGCGAACATAGGACGAACAATAGTTAATATATTCGCAAAATATCGCAAATTCGAATATGGTCCCACCGCTCATCACTATTGGGAAACACCGTTGTAAGGTATAGGACAGTCCTTGCCCTCTGAGACGTGTAGTGCAGCCTCCGGTAAGAAGCTTCCGCGTCCCTCCATAGAGATCTGTAGGGGGCTACAGTACAGCGCGTCCTCCGGCTGCTGAAGAACATAGTAAGAAGAGACGCAGGTCCGTCCTGAGAAGACTCCTCTACAGGAGACCGGATCAGCACCATAAGGCGTCATCACTTACTACAGGTTATTAACAATGTATGAAGTCAGGGAATGATTGATAAATAATTAAGTTGTTATTCACACTAGTGTCATACTTCATTATATATATATATATATATATATATATATATATATATATATATATATATATATATATATATGGAGTAAGAAAGAAAGGAATAGCACTACTTGCGATTACTACAGAACTGATAGGGTTAAACTTCAACCGAACAGCTCACACGGAGGCGGGTCCGAAAAAGGCCGTCAGCTATGGTGGTGCTGGGAAGATCCGAACATAGGAAAAATCAATGTGCATAGAAGATAGATTCAAAGATAAAATACCCGCACTCACCATTAAGTTAGCTACAGCCAGCTCCTAGGAATTAATGATGGTTAGACCAACGGAATGGGGACCATGCTGTGACCGCTGAGTGTGACACCTGAGCGCCCGTTACAGCATGGTCCCCATTCCGTTGGTCTAACCATCATTAATTCCTAGGCGCTGGCTGTCGCTAACTTAATGGTGAGTGCGGGTATTTTATCTTTGAATCTATCTTCTATGCACATATATATATATATATATATATATATATATATATATATATATATACTGTACATACACTCATATCCATATAGACATATATACAAACATATACACATCTATGTACAAATAGAAATACACACACTCACTGGCCACTTTATTAGGTACACCTTTCTAGTCCCCGGTCTGATCCCCATTATACTTTCTATATGGTGCAGGGAAACATTCCATAAGGACATGATGACATCACACAGTTCCTCCATATAGACATGATGACATCACACAGTTCCTCCATAAGGACATGATGACATCACACAGTTCCTCTATATAGACATGATGACATCACACAGTTCCTCTATATAGGCATGATGACATCACACAGTTCCTCTATATAGACATGATGACATCAAACAGTTCCTCTATATAGACATGATGACATCACACAGTTCCTCCATATGGACACGATGACATCACACAGTTCCTCCATAAGGACATGATGACATCACACAGTTCCTCCATATAGACATGATTACATCACACAGTTCTCCATATGGACATGGTGACATCACACAGTTCCTCCATAAGGACATGATGACATCACACAATTGCTCCATAAGGACATGATGACATCACACAGTTCCTTCATATAGACATGATGACATCACACAGTTCCTCCATATGGACATGATGACATCACACAGTTCCTCCATATGGACATGATGACATCACACAGTTCCTACATATAGACATGATGACATCACACAGTTCCTCTATATAGACATGATGACATCACACAGTTCCTCCATATAGACATGATGACATCACACAGTTCTTCCATATGGACATGATGACATAACACAGTTCCTCCATATGGACATGATGACATCACACAGTTCCTCCATATAGACATGATAACATCACACAGTTCCTCCATATGGACATGATGACATCACACAGTTCCTCCATATAAACATGATTACATCACACAGTTCTTCCATACAGACATGATGACATCACACAGTTCCTCCATATGGACATGATGACATCACACAGTTCCTCCATATGGACATGATGACATCACACAGTTCCTCCATATAGACATGATTACATCACACAGTTCCTCTATATAGACATGATGACATCACACAGTTCCTCTATATAGACATGATGACATCACACAGTTCCTCTATATTAACATGATTACATCACACAGTTCCTCTATATAGACATGATTACATCACACAGTTCCTCTATATAGACATGATGACATCACACAGTTGCTGTAGATTTGTAGCCTGCACATCCATGATGAGAATATCCCATTCAACAACATCCCGGCGGTGATCTATTGGATGAGATCTGGTGACTGTGGAGGCCATTGGAGTCCAGTAATCTCATTGTCCTGTATGAGATTATGTCATGTGACCTCATTGTCCTGTATGAGATGATGTCATGTGACCTCATTGTCCTGTATGAGATGATGTCATGTGACCTCATTGTCCTGTATGAGATGATGTCATGTGACATGGGGCATTATCCTGCTGGAAGTATCATCTTTTCATTACACTCTCCTGTCTATTCGTTACACGCCCTGTCTCTTCATTACACCTCTGCCTCTTCATCACATGCCCCTGTCTCTCCATTACACTCCCCTGCCTCTTCGTTACACTCCCCTGTCTCTTCATTACACACTTTTCTTTTCATTACACCCCCTGCCTCTTCATTACATGCCCCTGTCTTTTCATTACACTCCCATGTCTCTTCAATACACCCCCCTGTCTTCATTACACTCCCATGTCTCTTCAATACACCCCCTGCCTCTTCATTACACTCCCCTGTCTCTTGATTACACTCCCCTGACTCTTCATTACACCCGCTGTCTTTAAATTACACTCCCCTCTCTCTGCATTACACTCCCCTGTCTCTTCATTACACTCCCCTGCCTCTTCATTACACTCCCTGTCTCTTCATTACACTCCCCTGTCTCTTCATTACACTCCCCTGTCTCTTCATTACATTCCCCTGCATCTTCATTACACCCCCCTGTCTCATTGCACTCCTCTGCCTCTTCACTACACTCCCCTGCCTCTTCATTACACCCCCTGTCTCTTCATTACAGTCCCCTGCCTCTTCATTACACTCCCCTGCCTCTTCATTACACTCCCCTGTCTATTCATTACACTCCCCTGCCTCTTCTTTACACCCCCCTGTCTTTTTATTACACTCCCAGTCTCTTCATCCCCTGTCTTTTCATTACACCTCCCCTGTCTTTTCATTACACTCCCCTGTATCTTCATTACATGCCCCTGTCTTTTCATTACCTCTCTCTTCTCTTCATTACACTCCCCTGTCTTCAATACACTCCCCTGCCTCTTCATTACACTCCCCTGTCTCTTCATTACACTCCACTGCCTCTTCATTACACCCCATGTCTCCAAATTACTCTCCCTGTCTCTGCATTACACTCCCCTGTCTTTTCATTACAGTCCCCTGTCTTTCCATTACACCTCCTGTCTTTAAATTACACTCCCCTGTCTCTTCATTACACTCCTCGGTCTTTTTATTACACTCCCCTGTCTCTTCATTACATTCCCCTGTCTTTTCATTACAATCCCCTGTCTTTTCATTACACTCCTCTGTCTTTTCATTACACTCCACTGGACAGTTCTGAAAATGGACAGAGATGTCAGCAGAGAGCACTGTGCTCGTGTTGTCAGCAGAGAGCTCTGTGTTCCAAAAAGAAAATAATTTCCTCTGTAGTATTCAGCAGCTAATAAGTCCTGGAAGGATTGAGATTTTTTAATAGAAGTAATTTACAAAACTGTTTAACTTTCTGGCACCAGTTGATTTAAAAAATAAAAAGTTTTCCACCGGAGTATTCAGCTGCTCGGCGCTTGGAACAAACTGTTCTGAATGCTGAAGCCGGCGTTGGGAGCTCGTGACATCATAGCCCCACCCCCTCATTATGTCACATCCCGCCCCCTCATTGCAAGTCTATGGGAGGGGGCGTGACGCCCCCTCCCATAGACTTGCATTGAGGGGGCGGGGCTATGACAACACAAGCTCCCAGCTCCAGAGTTTGGAACAGCGGAGTACCCCTTTAAGACCACAAGTGGTGAGCTGTACCCAAACTTTCTATCTCCTACAATCTGTAATGTCAGCTGATAACCGGGGGGGTAGATATAGTGGGATCCCGTAGGAGCTGCGCATTCTTAGGTATATAACCTGCACTATAAGACGAGGCATGAATCCAAATGAGATTCTGCAACAGCAAGGCACATTGATGCATGATACACACCGCAGCTGCAGAACCTCTTTGTAAATAGAGGGAGCACTGCAACCAATGACTGAGAAGAAGCTGCCCCTTCCTCTGTACAAAGAGGACGTGTGAAGGACATTATTATCCGCAGATCTCTGCTCTACCCGTCCGGCACAGAACACTTTGTACTCATGACCATGAGATTTTATTTTTCCACCATAATTTATCGTATCCGCTCCCTCGTGTCTGAGCAGCTGAGTAAACCGGAGCCAAGGGCCACCAAATAAATCACCCACCCGCAGGTGTATGAGCACTTACCTGAGGAGAAGAGGCGGAAATATGCATGAGATACAGAGAGGAAGATACCATAGAACATTCATGTAGAACATTCTGCTATCCAACTATCTCATATCTATCTATCTCATATCTATCTATGTCATATCTATCTATCTCATATCTATCTATCTCATATCTATCTATCTCATATCTATCTATCTATCTCATATCTATCTATCTCATATCTATCTCATATCTATCTATCTATCTATCTCATATCTATCTATCTATCTCATATCTATCTATCTATCTATCTATCTCATATCTATCTATTTATCTATTCCATATCAATCTATCTTTCTATCTAGCTCATATCTATCTATCTCATATCTATCTATATATCTCATATCTATCTATCTATCTTTCTATCTAGCTCATATCTTTCTATCTCATATCTATATATCTCATATTTATTTATCTATCTATCTATCTATCTATCTATCTCATATCTATCTATCTATCTCATATCTATCTATCTATATATCTCATATCTATCTATCTATATATCTCATATCTATCTCCTATCTATCTCCTATCTATCTCCTATCTATCTCATATCTATCTATCTCATATCTATCTCATATCTATCTATCTATCTATCTATCTATCTCATATCTATCTATCTATCTATCTATCTATCTATCTCATATCTATCTATCTATCTATCTATCTATCTATCTCATATCTATCTATCTATCTATATATCTCATATCTATCTCATATCTATCTCCTATCTATCTATCTATCTCATATCTATCTATCTCATATCTATCTAGCTATCTATCTCATATCTATCTATCTATCTATCTATCTCATATCTATCTATCTCATATCTATCTATCTCCTATCTATCTATCTATCTCATATCTATCTATCTATCTATCTATCTATCTATCTATCTATCTATCTCATATCTATCTCATATCTATCTCCTATCTATCTATCTCATATCTATCTATCTATCTCATATCTATCTCATATCTATCTCCTATCTATCTATCTCATATCTATCTATCTATCTATCTATCTCATATCTATCTATCTCATATCTATCTATCTATCTATCTATCTATCTATCTATCTATCTATCTCATATCTATCTATCTATCTATCTATCTCATATCTATCTATCTATCTCATATCTATCTATCTATCTATCTATCTATCTATCTAGCAACAGGAGAATACAGCAGCACACCGCCAGCACAAAGATTTAGATAAAACATGGAGACTATACAGCTATGGTGTAATAGATGCAAATGTGAAACTATGAAATAGTGAGGCACTTAGCTCGCAAATTTCTCTCTGCCGGCGGTCAAATAGCTTGGACCGTCCCACCGCGATAAGGTGGCCTCATTGGGACGGTCCAAGCTATTTGACCGCCGGTGGAGACAAATTTGCGAGCTAAGTGCCTCACTATCTCATAGTTTCACATTTGCATCTGTTACGCCGAGCGCTCCGGGTCCCCGCTCCTCCCCGGAGCGCTCGCTACACTCCTCTCACTGCAGCGCTCCGGTCGGTTCCACGGACCCGGGGCGCTGCGATACCGCCTCTGGCCGGGATGCGATTCGCGATGCGGGTAGCGCCCGCTCGCGATGCGCACCCCGGCTCCCGTACCTGACTCGCTCTCCGTCAGTTCTGTCCCGGCGCGCGCGGCCCCGCTCCCTAGGGCGCGCGCGCGCCGGGTCTTTGCGATTTAAAGGGCCACTGCGCCGCTGATTGGCGCAGTGGTTCCAATTAGTGTTTACACCTGTGCACTTCCCTATATCACCTCACTTCCCCTTCACTCCCTCGCCGGATCTTGTTGCCTTAGTGCCAGTGAAAGCGTTTCCTTGTGTGTTCCTAGCCTGTGTTCCAGACCTCCTGCCGTTGCCCCTGACTACGATCCTTGCTGCCTGCCCCGACCTTCTGCTACGTCCGACCTTGCTTCTGTCTACTCCCTTGTACCGCGCCTATCTTCAGCAGCCAGAGAGGTTGAGCCGTTGCTAGGGGATACGACCTGGTCACTACCGCCGCAGCAAGACCATCCCGCTTTGCGGCGGGCTCTGGTGAAAACCAGTAGTGACTTAGAACCGATCCTCTAGCACGGTCCACGCCAATCCCTCTCTGGCACAGAGGATCCACTACCTGCCAGCCGGCATCGTGACAGTAGATCCGGCCATGGATCCCGCTGAAGTTCCTCTGCCAGTTGTCGCTGACCTCACCACGGTGGTCGCCCAGCAGTCACAACAGATTGCGCAACAAGGCCAACAGCTGTCTCAACTGACTGTTATGCTACAACAGTTACTACCACAGCTCCAGCAACCATCTCCTCCGCCAGCTCCTGTACCTCCTCCGCAGCGAGTGGCCGCTTCTGGACTACGACTATCCTTGCCGGATAAATTTGATGGGGACTCTAAGTTTTGCCGTGGCTTCCTTTCCCAATGTTCATTACACTTGGAGATGATGTCGGACCAGTTCCCCACTGAAAGGTCTAAGGTGGCTTTCGTAGTCAGCCTGCTGTCTGGAAAAGCCCTGGCTTGGGCCACACCGCTCTGGGACCGCAATGACCCCGTCACTGCCTCTGTACACTCCTTCTTCTCGGAAATTCGAAGTGTCTTTGAGGAACCTGCCCGAGCCTCTTCTGCTGAGACTGCCCTGTTGAACCTGGTCCAGGGTAATTCTTCCGTTGGCGAGTATGCCGTACAATTCCGTACTCTTGCTTCTGAATTATCCTGGAACAATGAGGCCCTCTGCGCGACCTTTAAAAAAGGCCTATCCAGCAACATTAAAGATGTTCTGGCCGCACGAGAAATGCCTGCTAATCTTCATGAACTTATTCACCTAGCCACTCGCATTGACATGCGTTTTTCCGAAAGGCGTCAGGAGCTCCGCCAAGATATGGACTCTGTTCGCACGAGGCGTTTCTTCTCCTCGGCTCCTCTCTCCTCTGGTTCCCTGCAATCTGTTCCTGTGCCTCCCGCCGTGGAGGCTATGCAGGTCGACCGGTCTCGCCTGACATCTCAAGAGAGGACACGACGCCGCATGGAGAACCTCTGCCTGTACTGTGCTAGTACCGAACACTTCCTGAGGGATTGTCCTATCCGCCCTCCCCGCCTGGAAAGACGTACCCTGACTCCGCACAAAGGTGAGACAATCCTTGATGTCCACTCTGCTTCTCCACGTCTTACTGTGCCTGTGCGGATGTCTGCCTCTGCCTTCTCCTTCTCTTCTGTGGCCTTCTTGGACTCTGGATCTGCAGGAAATTTTATTTTGGCCTCTCTCGTCAACAGGTTCAACATCCCAGTGACCAGTCTCACCAGACCCCTTTACATCAATTGTATAAACAATGAAAGATTGGACTGTTCCATACGTTTCCGCACGGAGCCCCTTCTAATGAGCATCGGATCTCATCACGAGAGGATTGAACTTTTGGTCCTCCCCAATTGCACCTCGGAAATTCTCCTTGGACTTCCCTGGCTTCAACTTCATTCCCCAACCCTGGATTGGTCCACTGGGGAGATCAAGAGTTGGGGGCCCTCTTGTTCCAAGGACTGTCTAAAACCGGTTCCCAGTAACCCTTGCCGTAACTCTGTGCTTCCTCCAGTAACCGGTCTCCCTAAGGCCTATATGGACTTCGCGGATGTTTTCTGCAAAAAACAAGCGGAGACTCTACCTCCTCACAGGCCTTATGATTGTCCTATCGACCTCCTCCCGGGCACTACTCCACCCCGGGGCAGAATTTATCCTCTCTCTGCCCCAGAGACTCTTGCCATGTCTGAATACGTCCAGGAGAATCTAAAAAAGGGCTTTATCCGTAAATCCTCCTCTCCTGCCGGAGCCGGATTTTTCTTTGTGTCCAAAAAAGATGGCTCTCTACGTCCTTGCATTGACTACCGCGGACTTAATAAAATCACGGTTAAGAACCGCTACCCCTTACCCCTCATCTCTGAACTCTTTGATCGCCTCCAAGGTGCCCACATCTTTACTAAATTGGACTTAAGAGGCGCCTATAACCTCATCCGCATCAGAGAGGGGGATGAGTGGAAAACAGCATTTAACACCAGAGATGGACACTTTGAGTATCTGGTCATGCCCTTTGGCCTGTGCAACGCCCCTGCTGTCTTCCAAGACTTTGTTAATGAAATTTTTCGTGATCTGTTATACTCCTGTGTTGTTGTATATCTTGATGATATCCTAATTTTTTCGGCCAATCTAGAAGAACACCGCCAGCATGTCCGTATGGTTCTTCAGAGACTTCGTGACAATCAACTCTATGCTAAAATTGAGAAATGTCTGTTTGAATGCCAATCTCTTCCTTTTCTAGGATACTTGGTCTCTGGCCAGGGACTACAAATGGATCCAGATAAACTCTCTGCCGTCTTAGATTGGCCACGCCCCTCCGGACTCCGTGCCATCCAACGTTTTTTGGGGTTCGCCAATTATTACAGGCAATTTATTCCACATTTTTCTACCATTGTGGCTCCTATTGTGGCTTTAACCAAAAAAAATGCCGATCCCAAGTCTTGGCCTCCTCAAGCGGAAGACGCCTTTAAACGACTCAAGTCTGCCTTCTCTTCGGCTCCCGTGCTCTCCAGACCTGACCCATCTAAACCCTTCCTATTGGAGGTTGATGCCTCCTCAGTGGGAGCTGGAGCTGTCCTTCTACAAAAAAACTCTTCCGGGCATGCTGTTACTTGTGGTTTTTTTTCTAGGACCTTCTCTCCGGCGGAGAGGAACTACTCCATCGGGGATCGAGAGCTTCTAGCCATTAAATTAGCACTTGAGGAATGGAGGCATCTGCTGGAGGGATCAAGATTTCCAGTTATTATTTACACCGATCACAAGAACCTCTCATACCTCGAGTCTGCCCAACGGCTGAATCCTCGTCAGGCCAGGTGGTCTCTGTTCTTTGCCCGATTTAATTTTGAAATTCACTTTCGGCCTGCTGATAAGAACATTAGGGCCGATGCTCTCTCTCGTTCCTCAGATGCTTCTGAAATTGAACTCTCTCCTCAACACATCATTCCTCCTGACTGCCTGATTTCCACTTCCCCAGCCTCCATCAGGCAAACTCCTCCAGGAAAGACCTTTGTTTCTCCACGCCAACGCCTCGGAATCCTCAAATGGGGTCACTCCTCCCATCTCGCAGGTCATGCGGGCATCAAGAAATCTGTGCAACTCATCTCTCGCTTCTATTGGTGGCCGACTCTAGAGACTGATGTGGTGGACTTTGTGCGAGCCTGCACTATCTGTGCCCGGGATAAGACTCCTCGCCAGAAGCCCGCTGGTTTTCTTCTTCCTCTGCCTGTTCCCGAACAACCTTGGTCTCTGATTGGTATGGATTTCATTACTGACTTACCCCCATCCCATGGCAACACTGTTATTTGGGTGGTCGTTGATCGATTCTCCAAAATGGCACATTTCATCCCTCTTCCTGGTCTTCCTTCAGCGCCTCAGTTGGCTAAACAATTTTTTGTACACATTTTTCGTCTTCACGGGTTGCCTACGCAGATCGTCTCGGATAGAGGCGTCCAATTTGTGTCTAAATTCTGGAGGGCTCTCTGTAAACAACTCAAGATTAAATTAAATTTTTCTTCTGCATACCATCCTCAATCCAATGGACAAGTAGAAAGAATTAACCAGATCTTGGGTGACTATTTACGACATTTTGTTTCCTCCCGCCAGGATGACTGGGCAGATCTTCTACCTTGGGCCGAATTCTCGTATAATTTCAGAATCTCTGAATCTTCCTCCAAATCCCCGTTTTTCGTGGTGTACGGCCGTCACCCTCTTCCCCCCCTCCCTACCCCCTTGCCCTCTGGTCTGCCCGCTGTGGATGAAATTTCTCGTGATCTTTCCATCATATGGAGAGAGACCCAAAATTCTCTCTTACAGGCTTCTTCACGCATGAAGAGATTCGCGGATAAGAAAAGAAGAGCTCCTCCCATTTTTTCCCCTGGAGACAAGGTATGGCTCTCCGCCAAATATGTCCGCTTCCGTGTCCCTAGCTATAAGTTGGGACCACGCTATCTTGGTCCTTTCAAGATTTTGCGCCAGATTAATCCTGTCTCTTACAAACTTCTTCTTCCTCCTTCTCTTCGTATTCCTAATGCCTTTCATGTTTCTCTTCTTAAACCACTTATCATTAACCGTTTCTCTCCCAAATCTGTTCCCCCCACTCCTGTCTCCGGCTCCTCGGACATCTTCTCCGTCAAAGAAATTTTAGCATCTAAAAAGGTCAGAGGGAAAACCTTCTTTTTAGTGGATTGGGAGGGTTGTGGTCCAGAAGAGAGGTCCTGGGAACCTGAGGACAATATCCTGGACAAAAGTCTGGTCCTCAGGTTCTCAGGCTCCAAGAAGAGGGGGAGACCCAAGGGGGGGGGTACTGTTACGCCGAGCGCTCCGGGTCCCCGCTCCTCCCCGGAGCGCTCGCTACACTCCTCTCACTGCAGCGCTCCGGTCGGTTCCACGGACCCGGGGCGCTGCGATACCGCCTCTGGCCGGGATGCGATTCGCGATGCGGGTAGCGCCCGCTCGCGATGCGCACCCCGGCTCCCGTACCTGACTCGCTCTCCGTCAGTTCTGTCCCGGCGCGCGCGGCCCCGCTCCCTAGGGCGCGCGCGCGCCGGGTCTTTGCGATTTAAAGGGCCACTGCGCCGCTGATTGGCGCAGTGGTTCCAATTAGTGTTTACACCTGTGCACTTCCCTATATCACCTCACTTCCCCTTCACTCCCTCGCCGGATCTTGTTGCCTTAGTGCCAGTGAAAGCGTTTCCTTGTGTGTTCCTAGCCTGTGTTCCAGACCTCCTGCCGTTGCCCCTGACTACGATCCTTGCTGCCTGCCCCGACCTTCTGCTACGTCCGACCTTGCTTCTGTCTACTCCCTTGTACCGCGCCTATCTTCAGCAGCCAGAGAGGTTGAGCCGTTGCTAGGGGATACGACCTGGTCAGCAAGACCATCCCGCTTTGCGGCGGGCTCTGGTGAAAACCAGTAGTGACTTAGAACCGATCCTCTAGCACGGTCCACGCCAATCCCTCTCTGGCACAGAGGATCCACTACCTGCCAGCCGGCATCGTGACAGCATCTATTACACCATAGCTGTATAGTCTCCATGTTTTATCTGCATGTTCATGTTTCCCCTATATCCTTGTGCTGGCAGTGTGCTGCTGTATTCTTCTGTTGCTGTATATTTAGCCTAGTAGCGTGCACCTGTAGGCCAGGTCCATATAATAGTTTGGTATCAACTAAAGTGCTGGCTGACTTATTCTTTGTCTGTATCTATCTATCTATCTATCTATCTATCTATCTAGAAGTAGTAGAAGAACAGCACATCCAGGTGGCCGCAGATTCTGGACCCTGTCAGGGGGTCGTCCTTCAAGCAGAAAAAATATCTCTCCCCAGCACCATGTAGCAAACAAGTGAAGATTTATTCCATAAAAAGTGTCATTACAAAAAGCAGCAACATTTGTCAGCTCAACCTGACACTTTTTATGGAATAAATCTTCACTTGTTTGCTACATGGTGCTGGGGAGAGATATTTTTCTATCTATCTCATATCTATCTATCTATCTATCTCATATCTATCTATCTCATATCTATCTATCTATCTATCTATCTATCATCTATCTATCTCATATCGATCTATCTATCTATCTATCTATCATCTATCTATCTCATATCGATCTATCTATCTATCTCATATCTATCTATCTATCTCATATCTATCTATCTATCTATCTATTTATCTACCTCATATCTATCCATCTCATATCTATATATCTATCTCATATCTATCTATCTATCTATCTATCTCATATCTATCTATCTATCTATCTCATATCTATCTATCTATCTCATATCTATCTATCTCATATCTATCTATCTATCTATATAATAGAAGGAGAGCAGCACCCTAGGAAAGATGGGTGAGATGGGACATGAACCCAATGGTGTATGCCATTCGTCACAATTGTGCTGTTTGACATGCGCCAATATCGATCCCAGGTTTTGCCAGGCTGTGGTATCACCACTCTTAATGAATTTATGATACCCTTGGACTATTGAATGTTATTTATCATTTTTTTATATTATTATATTATTTTATTTTTTATTGATTTTGTTTTATACATTATTTCTTTTTCACTTTCTTCTATTTCAGTTATTTTCTCTTTTGTGTTGCTTTCTTTGATGGATTCTGTTTTTCTATTGAGGCTATAAATTTCCCATATCTGTTCATACGTGTGATATACTGGACCTTCTGCGCCTGCGCAGCGGATGCCTTCTGTCGGGACTTAGTCTCGGGGGTTGGTCTCTGTTGCGCATGCGCTGAGGACTAGTGACGCGTTGCCATGCTAACGAACACGCTCTGATTACGCCCATGTAAGCGGAAGTTGTCTAGTGGACGTGCTCTGAACACGCCCATAGACAACAACAGGAAGTTATATCCAGTGTTGCGCCATGTACGGCGGCTTGGTTCGCCACGCATGCGCATTTTCTTTGTTTACAAGCCAGAGTTCGTCCGGGTGAGTGAGCTTCCCCTAGCAACTGCTTTGTTTTTAATTTGCACACAGGTGTCTGATCTATACAATCGGACACCTATTAAGGTATTGGTGCACATAGCACGGTATTAATGTACACTTTTGAATTAATTATGGATTGATTTGTATATTTTCACTATTTTGGTATGATGTATTCGATTATTTTATTATGATTGATTCTTTTTCACATTATATTTGATGTTATGGATTTATTGACACTTATCTTGGTACTTGATGAGTACCCTTATAAATTGTGTGTTGTGCACATTGTATACTGAGCTGGAAAAAGACCAGGGAGCTGGTTGAAACGTTGTTCTGGACACCCCCACTGTGATGGAATAAAACTTGTTTGGATTTTACTACTCAGTGTGATGCGGAAATTTTCAAATTTTTATCTATCTATCTATCAATCACTTATCTATCTATCTCATATATATCTATCTAATATCTAACTATCTCATATCTATCTATCTATCTATCACTTATCTATCTATCTATCTCATATATATATATATCTATCTAAGCTTGATAATGGCGGCGAGAGGCCGCAGAAACGTTGCTATCCTGATTTTTGCACTGGAATAATGCAATAAAACCCACGTTTTTTTCACAATTTTTTTTTTTGTGTGCTGCTATTCTCTGGATTACTATCTATCTATCTATCTCATATCTATCTATCTATCTATCTATCTCATATCTATCTATCTATCTATCTATCTCACATCTATCTATCTATCTCATATCTATCTATCTATCTCATATCTATCTATCTATCTCACATCTATCTCTCTATCTATCTATCTCATATCTATCTATCTATCTATCTCATATCTATCTCATATCTATCTATCTATCTATCTCACATCTATCTATCTATCTATCTACCTATCTCACATCTATCTATCTATCTATCTCATATCTGTCTATCTCATATCTATCTATCTATCTATCTATCTATCTACCTCATATCTTTCTATCTATCTATCTCAAAGCTATGAATAATGTGAGGTCAGCGTATCAGGAAGGAGAGGATTAACCATGTGAAGATTTTTCCTCTCCCCATTCCATGGAGTAATAAACACTTATACCAGATTCCTTCTGGAGAGATTTCCCCTCCGTCCACCACAACTCTCCTCTCCTCTAACCCCGAGTGTCCTCTCCTCTAACCCCGAGTGTCCTCTCCTCTAACCCTGAGTGTCCTCTCCTCTAACCCTGAGTGTCCTCTCCTCTAACCCTGAGTGTCCTCTCCTCTCACCCCGAGTGTTCTGTCCTCTAACCCCGAGTGTCCTCTCCTCTAACCCCGAGTGTCCTCTCCTCTAACCCCGAGTGTCCTCTCCTATAACCGCGAGTGTCCTCTCCTCTCATCACAAGTGTCCTCTTCACTAACCCTGAGTGTCCTCTCCTCTCACCCCGAGTGTTCTGTCCTCTAACCCCGAGTGTCCTCTCCTCTAACCCCGAGTGTCCTCTCCTATAACCGCGAGTGTCCTCTCCTCTCACCACAAGTGTCCTCTCCTCTCACCACAAGTGTCCTCTCCTCTAACCCCGAGTGTCCTTGTCAGGATCCAGACTGGTATGCGGAGAGGACACTGGTGGTGGATCCTCTGTGTCAGTGAAGTAATGGCGTGGGCCGTACCAGGGGAACGGAGTCTAAGGGGTTACTGGTTTTCACCAGAGCCCGCCACAAACGGGATGGACTTGCAGCGGCAGGTAACCCCCAGGTCGTTCCACCCGATAGCGACTCAACCTCACTGATATCTGAGACTGGTGCGGTACACAAGGACTAGATGGAGGCGAGGTCAGACGTAGCAGAAGGTCAGGGCAGGCAGTGAGGTTCGTAGTCAGGGGCAGCAGCAGAAGGTCTGGGTACACAGGCTTGGGAACACACTAAAACGCTTTCACAGGGCACAAGGCAACAAGATCCGGCGAGGACAGGAAGGGGAAGTGGGTTTATATATGTTTGGGAGTGATTATCACTGATTGGGCCAGGCAATTTCAGAGAGCTGGCGCGCGCGCCCTAGAGAGCGGGGCCGCGCGCGCCGGGACATGACAGCAGGGGAACGGGACAGGTGAGATGATTGGGATGCGACCCGCGGGCGGGCGCGTCCCGCTACGCGGATCGCATCCCCGCTGGCGATAACAGTGCAGCGCTCCCGGTCAGCGGGTCTGATCGCGGTGCTGCACACAGAAGAACGCCGCGAGCGCTCCGGGGAGGAGCAGGGACCCGGAGCGCTCGGCGTAACAGTCCTCTCCTCTCACCACGAGTGTCCTCTCCTCTAACCCCGAGTGTCCTCTCCTCTAACCCTGAGTGTCCTCTCCTCTCACCACAAGTGTCCTCTCCTCTCACCACAAGTGTCCTCTCCTCTAACCCTGAGTGTTCCGCCGGCGATAACAGTGCAGCGCTCCCAGTCTGACCGGGGCGCTACACACAGAAGAACGCCGCGAGCGCTCCGGGGAGGAGCAAGGACCCGGAGCGCACGGCGTAACAATACCCCCCCCCCCCCCCACCCCTTAGGTCTCCCCATCTTTTTGGAGCCCAGGAATCTGCGGACAAGCTCCTTGTCAAAAATGTTGAGAAGGAGGAGTTGGCGGAAGGAGAAATCCGCACAGGTACAGTCAGACGTGAGAGGCAGAATTCACACCAAGTGTTGTTTCACCCACGTGAACTAGGTGCGTGCATTTCTCCTGAGGCGGAGGGCGGATAGGACAGTCTTTTAGGAAATGTTCGGTACTAGCACAGTACAGGCACAAATTCTCGTTTCGGCGGCGAGTCCTCTCTTGTAGGGTCAGGCAAGACCGATCCACTTGCATAGCCTCCTCGGCGGAAGGCACAGGAACAGATTGCAAAGGACGTTGGAAGAGAGGAGCCGGGGAGAAAAACCGCCTGGTGCGAACAAGATCCTTTTACTGACAAAGTTCCTGGCGTCTTTCAGAGAAACGCATGTAGATGCGGGTGGCCAAATGGAGGAGTTCAGACAGATTAGCAGGAATTTCTCGTGCGGCCAGGACATCTTTGATGTTACTGGATAAGCCTTTCTTGAAGGTCGCACAGAGGGCCTCATTGTTCCAGAATAGCTCTGAGGCGAGGGTGCGGAACTGGATGGCGTATTCACCCACAGAAGAACTCCCTTGGACAAGGTTCAGCAAAGCAGTCTCGGCTGAGGAGGCTCGGGCTGGCTCCTCAAAGACACTACGTACTTCAGAGAAGAAGGACTGGATTGTAGCAGTGGCAGGATCATTGCGGTCCCAAAGCGGTGCGGCCCATGACAAGGCCTTTCCAGACAGGAGACTGACCACGAAAGCCACCTTAGACCGTTCAGTGGGGAATTGGTCCGACATCATCTCCAGGTGTAGGGAACACTGGGACAGGAATCCACGGCACTGTTTAGAGTCCCCATCAAACTTGTCCGGTAGAGACAGGCAGAAGCTGGGAGCAGCCATTCGCTGTGGAGGAGATGCAGGAGCTGGCGGGGGAGATGGATGCTGTTGTTGCGGCAGAAGCTGTTGCAGCATAGCGGTCAATTGAGTCAACTGCTGTCCTTGTAGCGCGATCTGCTGTGATTGCTGGGCGACCACGGAGGTTAGGTCAGCGACACTGGGCAGTGGGACCTCAGCGGGATCCATGGCCGGATCTACTGTCAGGATCCGGACTGGTATGCGGAGAGGACACTGGTGGTGGATCCTCTGTGTCAGTGGGGTGATTGCATGGGCCGTACCAGGGGAACGGAGTCTAAGGGGTTACTGGTTTTCACCAGAGCCCGCCGCAAAGCGCAATGGACTTGCAGCGGCAGGTAACCCCCAGGTCGTTCCACCCGATAGCGACTCAACCTCACTGACAGCTGAGACAGGCGCGGTACACAAGGACTAGATGGAGACAAGGTCAGACGTAGCAGAAGGTCAGGGCAGGCAGCGAGGTTCGTAGTCAGGAGCAACAGCAGAAGGTCTGGGTACACAGGCTTGGGAACACACTAAACGCTTTCCCAGGGCACAAGGCAACAAGATCCTGCAGGGACAGGAAGGGGAAGTGTTTTTTTTTATGTTTGGGAATGATTACCACTGATTGGGCCAGGCACCAATTAGTGGTGCACTGGCCCTTTAAATTTCAGAGAGCCGGCGCACGCCCTAGAGAGCGGGGCCGCGCGCGCCGGGACATGACAGCAGGGGAACGGGACAGGTGAGATGATTGGGATGCGACCCGCGGGCGGGCGCGTCCCGCTACGCGGATCGCATCCCCGCCGGCGATAACAGTGCAGCGCTCCCAGTCAGCGGGTCTGATCGGGGCGCTGCACACAGAAGAACGCCGGGAGCGCTCCGGGGAGGAGCAGGGACCCGGAGCGCTCGGCGTAACAGTCCTCTCCTCTCACCACGAGTGTCCTCTCCTCTAACCCCGAGTGTCCTCTCTAACCCCGAGTGTCCTCTCCTCTCACCACGAGTGTCCTCTCCTCTAACCCTGAGTGTCCTCTCCTCTAACCCCGAGTGTCCTCTCCTCTACCCCGAGTGTCCTCTCCTCTAACCCCGAGTGTCCTCTCCTCTAACCCCGAGTGTCCTCTCCTCTCACCCCGAGTGTCCTCTCCTCTAACCCTGAGTGTGCTCTTCTCTAACCCCTAGTTTACTGTCCTCTCACCACAAGTATACTCTCCTCTCACCACAAGTGTCCTCTCCACTAACCCCGAGTGTCCTCTCCTCTCACTACAAGTGTCCTCTCCTCTCACTACAAGTGTCCTCTCCTCTCACCACAAGTATACTCTCCTCTCACCACAAGTGTCCTCTCCTCTAACCCCGAGTGTTCTGTCCTTTCATCACAAGTGTCCTCTCCTCTCACCACAAGTGTCCCCTCCTCTAACCCTGATTGTCCTCTCCTCTAACCCCGAGTGTCCTCTCCTCTCACCACAAGTGTCCTCTCCTCTAACCCCTAGTGTCCTCTCCTCTAACCCCAATTGTGCTCTCCTCTCACCACAAGTGTCCTCTCATCAAACCCCGAGTGTCCTCTCCTCTAACCTTGAGTGTTCTGTCCTCTCACCACAAGTGTCCTCTCCTCTCACCACGAGTGTCCTCTCCTCTAACCCCGAGTGTCCTCTCCTCTAACCCCGAGTGTCCTCTCCTCTCACCACGAGTGTCCTCTCCTCTAACCCCGAGTGTCCTCTCCTCTAACCCCGAGTGTCCTCTCCTCTACCCCGAGTGTCCTCTCCTGTAACCCTGAGTGTCCTCTCCTCTCACCCCGAGTGTCCTCTCCTCTAACCCTGAGTGTGCTCTTCTCTAACCCCCAGTTTATTGTCCTCTCACCACAAGTATACTCTCCTCTCACCACAAGTGTCCTCTCCACTAACCCCGAGTGTCCTCTCCTCTCACTACAAGTGTCCTCTCCTCTCACCACAAGTATACTCTCCTCTCACCACAAGTGTCCTCTCCTCTCCCCACAAGTGACCTCTCTTCTCACCCATAGTGTTCTCTCCTCTCAATCTGAGTGTCCTCTCCTCTAACCCCAAGTGCCCCAAGTAAGCCCCAAAATCACTGAGCGAGAAACCTTCGGCTGTGATCTATAGAGGACAACAATATTGTTCTGGAGGATCTATAGGGCATGAATGGGAGTGAGCAGCAGTGAGAGAACATCGGACCTGATCTGTAATGATGGGGATGTGGTCCTTAGTACAGGAGGTAGTCTCCAGCACCATGACATAGCAGAGCTGACCGGGCAGGGAAGGTCATCATAAAATCTGATGCCTGTGGTCCCTCTTCTCTCTCCGCTGTCACATATAATACTGCACGTACCTGATAACCCTACCCGGGCCCCACACACTGGTCTTATATGACTTATATTGTGTAATACTGTACGTACCTGATAACCCTCCCCAGGCCTCACACACCGCCCCTATATGACTTATATTGTGTAATACCGTATGTACCTGATAACCCTCCCCGGGCCCCACACACTGGTCTTATATGACTTATATTGTGTAATACTGTGCATACCTGATAACCCTCCCTGGGTCCCACACAGGCCCTATATGACTTATATTGTGTAATACTGTATGTACCTGATAACCCTCTCTGGGTCCCACACCGGCCCTATATGACTTATATTGTGTAATACTGTATGCACCTGATAACCCTCCCCGGGCTCCACACACTTGTCTTATATGACTTATATTGTGTAATACTGTACGTACCTGATAACCCTCCCCAGGCCTCACACACCGCCCTTATATGACTTATATTGTGTAATACCGTATGTACCTGATAACCCTCCCCGGGCCCCACACACTGGTCTTATATGACTTATATTGTGTAATACTGTATGTACCTGATAACCCTCCCCGGGCTCCACACACTTGTCTTATATGACTTATATTGTGTAATACTGTACGTACCTGATAACCCTCCCCAGGCCTCACACACCGCCCCTATATGACTTATATTGTGTAATACCGTATGTACCTGATAACCCTCCCCGGGCCCCACACACTGGTCTTATATGACTTATTGTTACGCCGAGCGCTCCGGGTCCCCGTTCCTCCCCGGAGCGCTCGCCTCATCCTCGTTGCTGCAGCGCCCCGGTCAGATCCACTGACCGGGTGCGCTGCGGTACCGCCTCCAGCCGGGATGCGATTCGCGATGCGGGTGGCGCCCGCTCGCGATGCGCACCCCGGTCCCCGTACCTGACTCGCTCTCCGTCGGTCCTGTCCCGGCGCGCGCGGCCCCGCTCCCTAGGGCGCGCGCGCGCCGGGTCTCTGCAATTTAAAGGGCCAGTGCACCAATGTTGGTGCCTGGCCCAATCTTCCCAATTACCAATTAGTGTGATCACCTGTGTACTTCCCTATATTACCTCACTTCCCCTGCACTCCCTTGCCGGATCTTGTTGCCTTAGTGCCTAGTGAAAGCGTTCCCTTGTCTGTTCCTAGCCCGTGTTCCTGACCTCCTGCCGTTGCCCCTGACTACGATCCTTGCTGCCTGCCTCGACCTTCTGCTACGTCCGACCTTGCTTCTGCCTACTCCCTTGTACCTCGCCTATCTTCAGTATCTTCAGCAGCCAGAGAGGTGAGCCGTTGCTAGTGGATACGACCTGGTCACTACCGCCGCAGCAAGTCCATCCCGCTTTGCGGCGGGCTCTGGTGAAAACCAGTAGTGTCTTAGAACCGGTCCACTAGCACGGTCCTCGCTATCCCTCTCTGGCACAGAGGATCCACCTCCTGCCAGCCGGCATCGTGACAGTAGATCCGGCCATGGATCCCGCTGAAGATCCTACACTGGTCGCCCAGCTAGCCCTAAAGATCGCCCAACGAGATCAACAGCTGGCATACTTGACCTCCGAGGCACTGCGTATTCAGTCACAGATACAGCAGCTGCAGCCGCAGATACAGCAACAGCTACAGCTGCAACTACCATCTCCTCCGCCGGCTCCTGCAACTCCTCCGCAGCAACCGGTCCTTCCTAACCCCTGCTTGTCCCTGCCGGACAAATTTGGCGTAAAGATCGCCCAACGAGATCAACAGCTGGCATACTTGATCTCCGAGACACAGCGTCTTCAGTCACAGTTACAGCAGCTGCTGCCGCAGATACAGCAACTTCAGTCACAGCAGCTGCTGCCGCAGATACAGCAACTTCAGTCACAGCTACAGCTGCAACAACCATCTCCTCCGCCGGCTCCTGCAACTCCTCCGCAGCAACCGGCCGTTCTTAACCCCTGCTTGTCCCTGCCGGACAAGTTTGATGGGGACCGCAATGATTCTGCCACAGCCACAGTCCAGTCCTTCTTCGCTGAGGTCCGTGGTGTCTTCGAGGAGCCTGCCCGAGCTTCTTCTGCCGAGATTGCCCTGCTGAACCTGGAACAGGGTGTTTCTTCCATTGGCGAGTACGCCATTCAGTTCCGTGCTCTTGCTTACGAGTTGTCCTGGAATAGTGAGGTTCTCTGCGCGACCTTTAAAAAAGGCCTATCCAGCAACATTAAAGATGTTCTGGCCGCACGAGAGACTCCTGCTGACCTACATGAACTCATTCATCTTGCCACTCGCATTGACATGCGTTCTTCCGGATGGCGTCTGGAGCTCCGCCTGGATATGGACTTTGTTCGCACGAAGCGTTTTTTCTCCCCGGCTCCTCTCTCCTCTGGTCCTCTGCAATCCGTTCCTGTGCTTCCCGCCGCGGAGGCTATGCAAGTTGACCGGTCTCGCTTGACACCTCAAGAGAGGACACGACGCCGCATGGAGAATCTTTGCCTGTACTATGCCGGTACCGAACACTTCCTGAACGATTGTCCTATCCGTCCTCCCCGCCTGGAAAGACGTACGCTGACTCCGCACAAAGGTGACACAGTTCTGGATGTCAACTCTGCTTCTCCACGCCTTACTGTGCCTGTGCGGATATCTGCCTCTACCTTCTCCTTCTCTACTATGGTCTCCTTGGATTCCGGATCTGCAGGAAAAATTTTTTTGGCCTCTCTTATCAACAGGTTCTACGTCCCTGTGACCAGTCTCGCCAGACCCCTCTACATCTATTGTATTAACAATAAAAGATTGGACTGTCTCATGCGTTTCCGCACAGAACCCCTCCTAATGTGCATCGGACCTCATCACGGAAAAATTGACTTTTTTTTCCTCAGGTTCTTTGGCCCCAAGAAGAGGGGGAGACCCAAGGGGGGGGGTACTGTTACGCCGAGCGCTCCGGGTCCCCGTTCCTCCCCGGAGCGCTCGCCTCATCCTCGTTGCTGCAGCGCCCCGGTCAGATCCACTGACCGGGTGCGCTGCGGTACCGCCTCCAGCCGGGATGCGATTCGCGATGCGGGTGGCGCCCGCTCGCGATGCGCACCCCGGTCCCCGTACCTGACTCGCTCTCCGTCGGTCCTGTCCCGGCGCGCGCGGCCCCGCTCCCTAGGGCGCGCGCGCGCCGGGTCTCTGCAATTTAAAGGGCCAGTGCACCAATGTTGGTGCCTGGCCCAATCTTCCCAATTACCAATTAGTGTGATCACCTGTGTACTTCCCTATATTACCTCACTTCCCCTGCACTCCCTTGCCGGATCTTGTTGCCTTAGTGCCTAGTGAAAGCGTTCCCTTGTCTGTTCCTAGCCCGTGTTCCTGACCTCCTGCCGTTGCCCCTGACTACGATCCTTGCTGCCTGCCTCGACCTTCTGCTACGTCCGACCTTGCTTCTGCCTACTCCCTTGTACCTCGCCTATCTTCAGTATCTTCAGCAGCCAGAGAGGTGAGCCGTTGCTAGTGGATACGACCTGGTCACTACCGCCGCAGCAAGTCCATCCCGCTTTGCGGCGGGCTCTGGTGAAAACCAGTAGTGTCTTAGAACCGGTCCACTAGCACGGTCCTCGCTATCCCTCTCTGGCACAGAGGATCCACCTCCTGCCAGCCGGCATCGTGACACTTATATTGTGTAATACCGTATGTACCTGATAACCCTCCCCGGGCACCACACACTGGTCCTATATGACTTATATTGTGTAATACTGTGCATACCTGATAACCCTCCCCGGGCCCCACACATTGGTCCTATATGACTTATATTGTGTAATACTGTGCATACCTGATAACCCTCCCCGGGCCCCACACATTGGTCCTATATGACTTATATTGTGTAATACTGTACATACCTGATAACCCTCCCCGGGCCCTACACACCGGCCCTATATGACTTATATTGTGTAATACAGTATGTACCTGATAACCCTTCCCTCCCCACAGACTGGCCCTATATGACTTATATTGTGTAATACTGTACATACCTGATAACCCTCCCCGGGCCCCACACACCGCCCCTATATGACTTATATTGTGTAATACTGTATGTACCTGATAACCCTCCCCGGGCCCCACACACCGGCCCTATATGACTTATATTGTGTAATACTGTACATACCTGATAACCCTCCCCGGGCCCCACACACCGGCCCTATATGACTTATATTGTGTAATACTGTACATACCTGATAACCCTCCCCGGGCCCCACACACTGGTCTTATATGACTTATATTGTGTAATACTGTGCATACCTGATAACCCTCCCCGGGCCCCACACATTGGTCCTATATGACTTATATTGTGTAATACTGTGCATACCTGATAACCTCCCCGGGCCCCACACATTGCCCCTATATGACTTATATTGTGTAATACTGTACATACCTGACAACCCTCCCCGGGCCCCACACACCACCCCTATATGACTTATATTGTGTAATACTGTATGTACCTGATAACCCTCCCCGGGCTCCACACACTGGTCTTATATGACTTTTATTGTGTAATACTGTATGTACCTGATAACCCTCCCCGGGCGCCACACACTGGTCCTATATGACTTATATTGTGTAATACTGTGCATACCTGATAACCTCCCCGGGCCCCACACATTGCCCCCATATGACTTATATTGTGTAATACTGTACATACCTGACAACCCTCCCCGGGCCCCACACACCACCCCTATATGACTTATATTGTGTAATATTGTATGTACCTGATAACCCTCCCCGGGCCCCACACACCGCCCCTATATGACTTATATTGTGTAATACTGTATGTACCTGATAACCCTCCCCGGGCCCCACACACCGGCCCTATATGACTTATATTGTGTAATACTGTACGTACCTGATAACCCTTCCCTGCCCACAAACCAGCCCTATATGACTTATATTGTGTAATACTGTACATACCTGATAACCCTCCCCGGGCCCCACACATTGCCCCTATATGACTTATATTATGTAATACTGTACATACCTGATAACCCTCCCCGGGCCCCACACACCGCCCCTATATGACATATATTGTGTAATACTGTACGTACCTGATAACCCTCCCCGAAACTCCCACACCACCCCTATATGACTTATATTGTGTAATACTGTACATACCTGATAACCCATCCCTGCCCCACACACCGGCCCTATATGACTTATATTGTGTAATACTGTACATACCTGATAACCCATCCCTGCCCCACACACCGGCCCTATATGACTTATATTGTGTAATACTATACTTACCTGATAATCCTCCCCGGAACCCCCACACCACCCCTATATGATTTATATTGCGTAATACTGTACTTACCTGATAATCCTCCCCGGGCCCCCCACACCACCCCTATATGACTTATATTGTGTAATACTGTACATACCTGATAATCCTCCCCGGAGCCCACAGACCGGCCCTATATGACTTATATTGTGTAATACCGTATGTACCTGATAATCCTCCCCGGAGCCCACACACCGCCCCGATATGACTTATATTGTGTAATATTGTATGTACCTGATAACCCTCCCCAGGCCCCACACACCGCCCCTATATGACTTATATTGTGTAATACTGTACATACCTGATAACCCTCCCCGGGCCCCACACACCGCCCCTATATGACTTATATTGTGTAATACTGTACATACCTGATAATCCTCCCCGGAGCCCACAGACCGGCCCTATATGACTTATATTGTGTAATACTATACTTACCTGATAATCCTCCCCGGAACCCCCACACCACCCCTATATGACTTATATTGTGTAATACTGTACATACCTGATAATCCTCCCCGGAGCCCACAGACCGGCCCTATATGACTTATATTGTGTAATACCGTATGTACCTGATAATCCTCCCCGGAGCCCACACACCGCCCCGATATGACTTATATTGTGTAATATTGTATGTACCTGATAACCCTCCCCAGGCCCCACACACCGCCCCTATATGACTTATATTGTGTAATACTGTACATACCTGATAACCCTCCCCGGGCCCCACACACCGCCCCTATATGACTTATATTGTGTAATACTGTACATACCTGATAATCCTCCCTGGAGCCCACAGACCGGCCCTATATGACTTATATTGTGTAATACTGTACTTACCTGATAATCCTCCTCGGGCCCCTCACATCGCCCCTATATGACTTATATTGTGTAATACTGTACATACCTGATAATCCTCCCTGGAGCCCACAGACCGGCCCTATATGACTTATATTGTGTAATACTGTACATACCTGATAACCCTCCCCGGGCCCCTCACATCGCCCCTAAAAGACTTATATTGTGTAATACTGTGCATACCTGATAATCCTCCCCGGAGCCCACACCGGCCCTATATGACTTATATTGTGTAATGACCCGGCTGCTGGATACCGCACGCAGCTTCTTTCTGGTCTCTGTTTACAGTTGCTCTGGTTTATACGGGGTTAATATATTATTTACAGGGGAGATCCCTGGAGAAATCACATAAATGCTATTTCCAGAATAATCCGCTCATCCAGTGACATCCGTTAAAAGTCACAGAGTCGCGGGTGACAGATCAGAGACTTCAGAGGACTGTCTCACGCTTCTGTACTATTGATCTGTCTCCAGGGCTACAAGCTCGTGTGGGGGAAGCCCTGCAAAAAGTAACAAATTCAAAAAGAAAAGAGCATACAGCAGCTAATAAGCACTGGAGCATACAGCAGCTGGTAAGTACTGGAAGGATTAAGATCTTTATATAGAAGTGGTTTACAAATCTGTTTAACTTTCTGGCACCAGTTGATTAAAAAAAAAAAAAAAAAAAAAAACTTTTCCACCGGAGTACCCCTTTAACAATGGTGGATTTTAGAAAACAAACAAAAAAAAAACGAAAAAAAAAAAAAATGAAAAAATGAAAAATAAAAAAGTGTTAACACAGGGGAAAGTGTTGTTTTGGGGCACTTTTTTTTTTTTTTTGTAAGCTTAAAAAACAAAAAAAATTAAAATAAAAAACAGAAAAAAATATAAAACAACAGAAACAAGTTGTGTGGAAATGTAGCCTGAAGTAGGAAAAATAAAAAAGTCATGCGCTGTATCTATGTATCACATTCTTATTGTTGGTGCAATCAATTTTTTTGTGATGCGTTTGTGAAAATTCTTGAAAAAGTAAATAAAAATATCAGATTTTATTTTATTTTTGAAAATAAATGAATAAAATAAATGTCAATGTACCGTAACTGACTCCTATAACATCGCGCCGTAACGTTTTTCCCATCGATGTTGTTTTCTACCTGCAGCGTCTCATCGTTTTTAGGGACGCTGTTACGTTATTTCTTTGCCGCTTTGTCTTTGACGTCAGAACGATGAGATGAAGGAGATGAAGGTTGGGAGGTGTCCCAGTGGTGCCCGCTCCTGGCGGGGTACAAGGGGCGCCTGATCTGCTGCACTAATACATATTCGTTGTGCGCTCCTCGCCTCATTACAGCTGATGGATGGCGCGGCCGCCGCTTCACTGCAAACACTTAATAGGAAATCCTTCTCTTGTTTATTTCCTAGCAGGGATGACAGGGGGAACCTGGATGAAATATTGGGCGCTAATAAATCACAGCGTGGGCGCCCTGTAATTAAAGGAGAAGCGCGGAAGGAAAAGTTTACTTAATCAATGAAGATTAGTCCGGAGCGCAAATTAGCTGCTATTATTCTTTATAGGGAAGAGGAAAAAACGGTAAACATGGTCAGAAATGTATTATTATTCTCCAATCCACCCAAAATAATACTGAATGCAAATCCTCTTGATAAAACATCTGCTCCCGATTTGTGTACACAGCTCCTATTCAGGCCTATGTGTTTCCATGGTTACAGACTACAAACAAAGCCTGCATGTAGTCTGATCTAATCATGTAGTCTTGAGCTGATCTACAATGATTTTCTTACAAAAAACGTGTCAACAGTGGGGACTACACCAGGGGGACCACCACTGATTATAAAGATGGGTCCCCTGTTCCCTATAAACGAGACATTTGTCATATCCTATTAGTGCTTGGCCTCATTATTTCCCATTATGGAAAGAAGGGAGACAGGATCCTCCTTCTTGTGACTGATGGGGGTCCATGTGACTGATGGGGGTCCATGTGACTGATGGAGGTCCATGTGACTGATGGAGGTCCATGTTACTGATGGAGGTCCATGTGACTGATGGGGGTCCATGTGACTGATGGGGGTCCAGGTGACTGATGGGGGTCCATGTGACTGATGGGGGTCCAGGTGACTGATGGGGGTCCAAGTGACTGATGGGGGTCCATGTGACTGATGGGGGTCCATGTGACTGATGGAGGTTCATGTGACTGATGGAGGTCCATGTGACTGATGGAGGTCCATGTTACTGATGGAGGTCCATGTGACTGATGGGGGTCCAGGTGACTGATGGGGGTCCATGTGACTGATGGGGGCCCATGTGACTGATTGAGGTCCATGTGACTGATGGAGGTCCATGTGACTGATGGGGTCCATGTGACTGATGGACGTTCATGTGACTGATGGGGGTCCATGTGACTGATGGAGGTCCATGTGACTGATGGGGGTCCATGTGACTGATGGGGGCCCATGTGACTGATGGAGGTCCATGTGACTGATGGAGGTCCATGTGACTGATGGGGGCCCATGTGACTGATGGAGGTCCATGTGACTGACGGAGGTCCATGTGACTGATGGAGGTCCACGTGACTCACGGAGGTCCATGTGACTGATGGGGGTCCATGGGCTTTAGATAGATGATAACATTTTTTTTGTTTACCCCCTTTAACTTGAGTCCCTAAACAAACCTCCATGGTAAAGCACGTTGTGGTTCAGGAGTTCCCCTGACCACTTCCCCTGGCGGTGATTCCACTTTTACTACTGGTTATTGTTCAACCTTTACTGGGGTTCTTCTGGTGGTTGTTCCACATCTACTGGTGTTGTCTTCGCATCTATTGGTGGGGGTTACACCTTAATTTGGATATGGTGTCACTTCCACTGGTATTAGTTCCTTTTTATCTGTTTTGGTTTTACTCTCACTGGTGTGCATTTCTCTTCCACTGACGTTGGCTCCTTTTTTTTACTGGTGTATAGTGTTGAGCGGCATAGGCCATATTCGAATTTGCGAATATTTGTGAATATATGGACGAATATTCGTCATATATTCGCTAAATTTGCATATTCGTAATATTCTCGTTTTATTTTCGCATATGCGAAAATTCGCTTATGCGTAAATTATCATGTAAAAAATTAGCATATGCGAAAATTCGCACGCCAGTCTCACACAGTAGTATTAGAGCCTTATATACACCATACAAGCTGGAAGCAGAGAGGGGTGATCACTGTGATGTGTACTGTGGAAAAAAAAAAAAAAAAAAACAATATTCGTAATTACGAATATATAGTGCTATATTCGCGAATATTCACGAATTCGCGAATATGTGATATTCGCGAATATAATTCGCATTGTGAATATTTGCAAGCAACACTACTGGTGTACATCCACCTTCTTCTTCTTCCACTAGTGGAAGTTTACCCTATACTGCTGATGGTGTTACTTCCATTGATGCTGTTTCCTGTGTCATGTTGTTGTTCTACTTCCACTTGTGTTGTCTCCACATCTATTGGTGGGGGTTACACATTTTTTGGTGTTACTTCCACTGGTATTAGTTTCTTTTTAACTGTTTTGGTTTTACTTTCACTGGTGTGGATTTCTCTTCCACTGACGTTGGCTCCTTTTTTACTGGTGTGCTTCCACCTCCACTGGTGGTTCTTCTTCTTCTTCCACTAGTGGTAGTTTAACCCATACTGCTGATGGTGTCACACCATTGATGCCGTTTCTTGTGTCATGGTGTTGTTCTACCTCCACTTCCTCTGGTGTTGTGTCATTGGTGTGGTTCCACTTTCACTGGCAATAATTCCATTTTCAATCTTGATGGTTCCACTTCTATTGATTTTGGTTTCACTTCCATTGGTGGTGGTTCCAAATTTACTGGCGATGGTTTCACTTCCACTAGTGTTGGCTCCACTTTCACTGGTGATGGTTTCACTTCCACTGATGGTTTATTCATGACTTTCCTACCACTAGTGTTGGCCCCTTTTTCACTGGCGCTTTCACTTCCACTCGTGATAGTTTCCCCTTTCCTGGTGATGGTTTTACGTCCACTGATGTTTTCTTCTATCTTACTGGTGTGGTTTTACTTCTACTGCTGGTAGTTCCACTTAAAATATTAATGGTTTCACTTCCATCAATGTTGTTTTCACTTCTACTGGTGATGTCTCATCCCTCACTGGTGGTATTTCCACTGTTGATGGTTCCACTTCCACTACTATTGGTTCCATTTCCACTTCCATGGGTGGTATGGTGTTTCCACCAATAAGAGTTTCACTTCCTCTGATACTGTTTCCTCTTTAAAGGAAAATGAATATTCTATATGAATATAGAAGCGCCCCACGCCCGCAGCTCTACTCCCTGTCCCCCGCAGCTCTACTCCCCGTCCCCCGTTAACGCTCAGGGAGCGGGGAACAGAAAGTAGAGCATCAGGCGCAGGTAAAGTAGTACTGCGCATGCGTAGCACGACGCAAATAGCGTAGGGCTAAAGTTAGTACTGCGCAGGCGCAGAACTACGCAAATTGCGTAGGGAAGGACAACTGAGCATGCGCAATACTAACTTTAGCCCTAGGCTATTTGCGTAGTGCTGCGCATGTGCAGTACTACCTTACCTGCACCTGATGCTCAACTTTCTGTTCCCCGCTCCCTGAGCGTTAACGGGGGACAGGGAGTAGAGCTGCGGGCGTGGGGCGCTCGCGAGGAGGCACACTGATGACAGCGCCATCGGGCATAGGGATCCCGATAGCGCTGTGTATCAACAGTACATGTAATAATAGAGTAAATGTTTATGAGGCAGCCGTATGAGCAGCGTAAATGTGTGAGCTTCTGTCGGGCCACAGAGGACATGAAAGCTCCATGCAGCTTCAGCTATTACAAGGAGAAGAGATCCTCTCCGTGATAGCCAAACTGACACTGCTGTGCGCATCGCTGCGTGACGTTTAAATATGTCACGTGACAAGTGTGAGCCAATAGGATGTGATGGAGGCGGAGCATCTCATTCTATGGCAAATCTCATTCTATGGCAATGCACCGGCTCTGCCTATAGGCAAAATAGGCAGCCGCCTAGATCGCCCTCTTGATGGGGGGATGCCGCTCTGCCTGCCACAAGAAAGTATGACAACCAGCATCCAAACCACTTGCTCAGCAAGCAGCATGAGGAGGTATGTTACAGTGTGTCACCCCAGAAGTAAGGAGATTACATGTGGAGGAGGTTTGTTACAGTGTGTCACCCCAGTAGTAAGGAGATTACATGAGGAGGAGGTTTGTTACAGTGTGTCACCCCAGTAGTAAGGAGATTATATGAGGAGGAGGTCTGTTACAGTGTGTCACCACAGTAGTAAGTGGATCACATGAGGAAGAGGTTTGTTACAGTGTATCACCCCAGTAGTAAGGAGATTACATGAGGGGGAGGTTTTTTACAGTGTGTCACCCCAGTAGTAAGGAGATTACATGAGGAGGAGGTTTGTTAAAGTGTGTCACCCCAGTAGTAAGGAGATTACATGGGGAGGAGGTTTGTTCCAGTGTGTCACCCCAGTAGTAAGGAGATTATATGAGGAGGAGGTTTGTTACAGTGTGCCACCCCAGTAGTAAGGAGATGACATGAGGAGGAGGTTTGTTACAGTGTGTCACCCCAGTAGTAAGGAGATTACACGAGGAGGAGGATTGTTAAAGTGTGTAAACCTAGTAGTAAGGAGATTACATGAGGAGGAGATTTGTTACAGTGTGTCCCCCCAGTAGTAAGGGGATTACATGAGGAGGGGTTTGTTACAGTGTGTCACCCCAGTAATAGATCAGATGAGGAGGGGAATGTTTCAGTGTGTCAGCCCGGAGAAAGGAGATTACATGAGGAAGAGGTTTGTTACAATGTGTCACCCAAGTAGTAAGGAGATTACATGAGGAGGAGGTTTGTTACATTGTGTCCCCCGAGTAATAAGGTGATTACATGAAGAGGAGGTTTGTTACAGTGTGTCACCCCAGTAGTAAGGAGATTACATGAGGAGGAGGTTTGTTACAGTGTGTCACCCAAGTAGTAAGGAGATTACATGAGGAGGAGGTTTATTACAGTGTGTCACCCCAGTAGTAAGGAGATTACATGAGGAGGAGGTTTGTTACAGTGTGTCACCCCAGTAGTAAGGTGATTACATGAGGAGGGGGTTTGTTACAGTGTGTCACCCCAGTAGTAAGGAGATTACATGAGGAGGAGGTTTGTTACAGTGTGTCACCCAAGTAGTAAGGAGATTACATGAGGAGGAGGTTTATTACAGTGTGTCACCCCAGTAGTAAGGAGATTACATGAGGAGGAGGTTTGTTACAGTGTATCACCCCAGTAGTAAGGTTATTACATGAGGAGGTTTTTTTTTACAGTGTGTCACCCCAGTAGTAAGGAG
Organism: Hyla sarda; assembly: GCF_029499605.1. NCBI lineage: Eukaryota > Metazoa > Chordata > Amphibia > Anura > Hylidae > Hyla > Hyla sarda. The sequence goes on from NC_079190.1 coordinate 6,933,557, forward strand.
ATTACATGAGGAGGAGGTTTGTTACAGTGTATCACCCCAGTAGTAAGGAGATTACATGAGGAAGAGATTTGTTACAGTGTGTCACCCCAGTAGTGAGGAGATTACATGAGGAGGAGGTTTATTACAGTGTGTCACCCCAGTAGTAAGGAGATTACATGAGGAGGAGGTTTGTTACAGTGTGTCACCCCAGTAGTAAGGTGATTACATGAGGAGGGGGTTTGTTACAGTGTGTAACCCCAGTAGTAAGGAGATTACATGAGGAGGAGGTTTGTTACAGTGTATCACCCCAGTAGTAAGGAGATTACATGAGGAAGAGATTTGTTACAGTGTGTCACCCCAGTAGTGAGGAGATTACATGAGGAGGAGGTTTATTACAGTGTGTCACCCCAGTAGTAAGGAGATTACATGAGGAGGAGGTTTGTTACAGTGTGTCACCCCAGTAGTAAGGTGATTACATGAGGAGGGGGTTTGTTACAGTGTGTCTCCTCAGTAGTAAGGAGATTACATGAGGAGGAGGTTTGTTACAGTGTGTCACCCAAGTAGTAAGGAGATTACATGAGGAGGAGGTTTGTTACAGTGTGTCACCCCAGTAGTAAGGAGATTACATGAGGAGGAGGTTTGTTACAGTGTGTCACCCAAGTAGTAAGGAGATTACATGAGGAGGAGGTTTATTACAGTGTGTCACCCCAGTAGTAAGGAGATTACATGAGGAGGAGGTTTGTTACAGTGTGTCACCCCAGTAGTAAGGTGATTACATGAGGAGGGGGTTTGTTACAGTGTGTAACCCCAGTAGTAAGGAGATTACATGAGGAGGAGGTTTGTTACAGTGTATCACCCCAGTAGTAAGGAGATTACATGAGGAAGAGATTTGTTACAGTGTGTCACCCCAGTAGTGAGGAGATTACATGAGGAGGAGGTTTATTACAGTGTGTCACCCCAGTAGTAAGGAGATTACATGAGGAGGAGGTTTGTTACAGTGTGTCACCCCAGTAGTAAGGAGATTACATGAGGAGGAGGTTTGTTACAGTGTATCACCCCAGTAGTAAGGAGATTACATGAGGAAGAGATTTGTTACAGTGTGTAACCCCAGTAGTAAGGGATTTGTCAAAGGGCGAGCCAATGGGCAGAGTCAAGTGGGCAGCCAAATTAGCTATTGTAGAGGGCTCTGTTTCCCAACTGGGGTGCCTCCAGCTGTTGCAAAACTACAACTCCCAGCATGCCTGGACAACCTTTGGCTGTCCGGGCATGCTGGGAATTGTAGTTTTGCAACAGCTGGAGGAACCCTGATTGGGAAGTAGTGGTCTATGGTGACAAAATTCCATGCACCAGCCCTGGATCTCCATAACTGTTTCATTAGTATTCACCCCATCCTCTCCTCCCCCTCCGTCAATCCGTGTATTGGAAGCCGCTCCTGACATCTTCATCGTGGATCATTTTTCCTTTTCCCGGAACATGATTAAAATCAATACCTTGGGATCATCCTCGGATCCCACCCCCGACTGGTTAATCAGATATGTATTTACCCCCTTCCAGATGTTTCCTTTTATTCTAGATTCATCTTAATGAATGATTTATGATCTTTAAACAAAATGCAATGTGACAGGTCATCTGACATAATTTGTGAGTCATTTTAAATTAACCCCTTAAAGGAAACAGTTCATTTAAGATTTATACCAAAGTTTCTTATAGTTTAACCCAGTGTTTCCCAACCAGGGCGCCTCTAGGTTTTGCAAAACTACAACTCCCAGAATACCTGGACAGCCAAAATCTGCCAAAGGCTTCCAGACATGCTGGGAGTTGTAGTCTTGCGTTGGGAAACAATGATTTAACCTATGGATGATAAATACTGTATCCAAACAGAAAAAAACTAATCCTGGGATAATAATCATTTCTTTGCTGTAAGATTCTACTAGTAACATCAATACATATAATATCTTTTTACTGTGACATCACTGTGTGTATTATCCCTGTACTGTGACATCACTGTGTATATTATCCCTGTACTGTGACATCACTGTGTTTATTATCCCTGTACTATGACATCACTATCTGTATTATCCCTGTACTGTGACATCACTGTGTGTATTATCCCTGTACTGTGACATCACTGTGTATTATCCCTGTACTGTGACATCACTGTGTATTATCCCTGTAATGTGACATCACTGTGTGTATTATCCCTGTACTGTGACATCACTTTGTGTATTATCCCTGTACTGTGACATCACTGTGAATATTATCCCTGTACTGTGACATCACTGTGTGTATTAACCCTGTACTGTGACATCACTGTGTGTATTATCCCTGTACTGTGACATCACTGTGTGTATTATCCCTGTACTGTGACATCACTGTGTGTATTATCCCTGTACTGTGACATCACTGTGTGTATTATCCCTGTACTGTGACATCACTGTGTATTATCCCTGTACTGTGACATCACTGTGTATATTATCCCTGTACTGTGACATCATTGTGTATTATCCCTGTACTGTGACATCACTGTGTATTATCCCTGTACTGTGACATCACTGTGTATATTATCCCTGTACTGTGACATCACTGTGTATTATCCCTGTACTGTGACATCACTGTGTGTATTATCCCTGTACTGTGACATCACTGTGTGTATTATCCCTGTACTGTGACATCACTGTGTGTATTATTCCTGTACTGTGACATCACTGTGTGTATTATCCCTGTACTGTGACATCACTGTGTGTATTATCCCTGTACTGTGACATCACTGTGTATATTATCCCTGTACTGTGACATCACTGTGTGTATTATCCCTGTACTGTGACATCACTGTGTGTATTATCCCTGTACTGTGACATCACTGTGTGTATTATCCCTGTACTGTGACATCACTGTGTATTATCCCTGTACTGTGACATCACTGTGTATATTATCCCTGTACTGTGACATCACTGTGTATTATCCCTGTACTGTGACATCACTGTGTGTATTATCCCTGTACTGTGACATCACTGTGTGTATTATCCCTGTACTGTGACATCACTGTGAATATTATCCCTGTACTGTGACATCACTGTGTGTATTAACCCTGTACTGTGACATCACTGTGTGTATTATCCCTGTACTGTGACATCACTGTGTGTATTATCCCTGTACTGTGACATCACTGTGTGTATTATCCCTGTACTGTGACATCACTGTGTGTATTATCCCTGTACTGTGACATCACTGTGTATTATCCCTGTACTGTGACATCACTGTGTATATTATCCCTGTACTGTGACATCATTGTGTATTATCCCTGTACTGTGAAATCACTGTGTATTATCCCTGTACTGTGACATCACTGTGTATATTATCCCTGTACTGTGACATCACTGTGTATTATCCCTGTACTGTGACATCACTGTGTGTATTATCCCTGTACTGTGACATCACTGTGTGTATTATCCCTGTACTGTGACATCACTGTGTGTATTATTCCTGTACTGTGACATCACTGTGTGTATTATCCCTGTACTGTGACATCACTGTGTGTATTATCCCTGTACTGTGACATCACTGTGTGTATTATCCCTGTACTGTGACATCACTGTGTGTATTATCCCTGTACTGTGACATCACTGTGTGTATTATCCCTGTACTGTGACATCACTGTGTGTATTATCCCTGTACTGTGACATCACTGTGTATTATCCCTGTACTGTGACATCACTGTGTATATTATCCCTGTACTGTGACATCACTGTGTATTATCCCTGTACTGTGACATCACTGTGTGTATTATCCCTGTACTGTGACATCACTGTGTGTATTATCCCTGTACTGTGACATCACTGTGTGTATTATTCCTGTACTGTGACATCACTGTGTGTATTATCCCTGTACTGTGACATCACTGTGTGTATTATCCCTGTACTGTGACATCACTGTGTGTATTATCCCTGTACTGTGACATCACTGTGTGTATTATCCCTGTACTGTGACATCACTGTGTGTATTATCCCTGTACTGTGACATCACTGTGTGTATTATCCCTGTACTGTGACATCACTGTGTGTATTATCCCTGTACTGTGACATCACTGTGTATTATCCCTGTACTGTGACATCACTGTGTATATTATCCCTGTACTGTGACATCATTGTGTATTATCCCTGTACTGTGACATCACTGTGTATTATCCCTGTACTGTGACATCATTGTGTATTATTCCTGTACTGTGACATCACTGTGTGTATTATCCCTGTACTGTGACATCACTGTGTGTATTATCCCTGTACTGTGACATCACTGTGTGTATTATCCCTGTACTGTGACATCACTGTGTGTATTATCCCTGTACTGTGACATCACTGTGTATTATCCCTGTACTGTGACATCACTGTGTATATTATCCCTGTACTGTGACATCACTGTGTATTATCCCTGTACTGTGACATCACTGTGTGTATTATCCCTGTACTGTGACATCACTGTGTGTATTATCCCTGTACTGTGACATCACTGTGTGTATTATTCCTGTACTGTGACATCACTGTGTGTATTATCCCTGTACTGTGACATCACTGTGTGTATTATCCCTGTACTGTGACATCACTGTGTGTATTATCCCTGTACTGTGACATCACTGTGTGTATTATCCCTGTACTGTGACATCACTGTGTGTATTATCCCTGTACTGTGACATCACTGTGTGTATTATCCCTGTACTGTGACATCACTGTGTGTATTATCCCTGTACTGTGACATCACTGTGTATTATCCCTGTACTGTGACATCACTGTGTATATTATCCCTGTACTGTGACATCATTGTGTATTATCCCTGTACTGTGACATCACTGTGTATTATCCCTGTACTGTGACATCACTGTGTATATTATCCCTGTACTGTGACATCACTGTGTATTATCCCTGTACTGTGACATCACTGTGTGTATTATCCCTGTACTGTGACATCACTGTGTGTATTATCCCTGTACTGTGACATCACTGTGTGTATTATCTCTGTACTGTGACATCACTGTGTGTATTATCCCTGTACTGTGACATCACTGTGTGTATTATCCCTGTACTGTGACATCACTGTGTATATTATCCCTGTACTGTGACATCACTGTGTGTATTATCCCTGTACTGTGACATCACTGTGTGTATTATCCCTGTACTGTGACATCACTGTGTGTATTATCCCTGTACTGTGACATCACTGTGTGTATTATCCCTGTACTGTGACATCACTGTGTGTATTATCCCTGTACTGTTACATCACTGTGTATTATCCCTGTACTGTGACATCACTGTGTATATTATCCCTGTACTGTGACATCATTGTGTATTATCCCTGTACTGTGACATCACTGTGTATTATCCCTGTACTGTGACATCACTGTGTATATTATCCCTGTACTGTGACATCACTGTGTATTATCCCTGTACTGTGACATCACTGTGTGTATTATCCCTGTACTGTGACATCACTGTGTGTATTATCCCTGTACTGTGACATCACTGTGTGTATTATCTCTGTACTGTGACATCACTGTGTGTATTATCCCTGTACTGTGACATCACTGTGTGTATTATCCCTGTACTGTGACATCACTGTGTATATTATCCCTGTACTGTGACATCACTGTGTGTATTATCCCTGTACTGTGACATCACTGTGTATATTATCCCTGTACTGTGACATCACTGTGTGTATTATCCCTGTACTGTGACATCACTATGTGTATTATCCCTGTACTGTGACATCACTGTGTGTATTATCCCTGTACTGTGACATCACTGTGTATTATCCCTGTACTGTGACATCACTGTGTATTATCCTTGTAATGTGACATCACTGTGTGTATTTTCCCTGTACTGTGACATCACTGTGTGTATTATCCCTGTACTGTGACATCACTGTGTATATTATCTCTGTACTGTGACATCACTGTGTGTATTATCCCTGTACTGTGACATCACTGTGTGTATTATCCCTGTACTGTGACATCACTGTGTTTATTATCCCTGTACTGTGACATCATTGTGTATATTATCCCTGTACTGTGACATCACTGTGTATTATCCCTGTACTGTGACATCACTGTGTGTATTATCCCTGTACTGTGACATCACTGTGTGTATTATCCCTGTACTGTGACATCACTGTGTATTATCCCTGTACTGTGACATCACTGTGTATTATCCTTGTAATGTGACATCACTGTGTGTATTATCCCTGTACTGTGACATCACTGTGTGTATTATCCCTGTACTGTGACATGACTGTGTATATTATCCCTGTACTGTGACATCACTGTGTGTATTATCTCTGTACTGTGACATCACTGTGTGTATTATCTCTTTACTATGACATCACTGTGTGTATTATGCCTGTACTGTGACATCACTGAGTATTATCCCTGTACTGTGACATCACTTTGTATTATCCCTGTATTGTGACATCACTGTGTGTATTATATCTGTTTTGTGACATCACTGTGTGTATTATCCCTGTACTGTGACATCACTATGTATTATCCCTGTACTATGACATTACTGTGTATTATTCCTATACTGTGACATCACTGTGTGTATTATCCCTGTACTGTGACATCACTATGTGTATTATCCCTGTACTGTGACATCACTGTGTGTATTATCCCTGTACTGTGACATCACTGTGTATTATCCCTGTACTGTGACATCACTGTGTATTATCCATGTACTGTGATATCACTGTGTGTATTATCTCTGTACTGTGAGATCAATGTGTGTATTATCCCTGTACTGTGACATCACTGTGTATTATCCATGTACTGTGATATCACTGTGTGTATTATCTCTGTACTGTGAGATCAATGTGTGTATTATCCCTGTATTGTGACATCACTGTGTGTATTATATCTGTATTTTGACATCACTGTGTGTATTATCCCTGAACTCTGACATCACTGTGTATTATCCCTGTACTGTGACATCACTGTGTATTATCCCTGTACTGTGACATCACTGTGTATTATCCCTGTACTGTGACATCACTGTGTATTATCCCTGTACTGTGACATCACTGTGTGTATTATCTCTGTACTGTGACATCACTGTGTATTATCCCTGTACTGTGACATCAAAGTGTATATTATCCCTGTACTGTGACATCACTATGTATATTATCCCTGTACTGTGACATCACTGTGTATATTATCCCTGTACTGTGACATCACTGTGTGTATTATCCATGTACTGTGACATCACTGTGTGTATTATCCCTGTACTGTGACATCCCTGTGTGTATTATCCCTGAACTCTGACATCACTGTGTATTATCCTTGTACTGTGACATCACTGTGTATTATCCCTGTACTGTGACATCACTGTGTATTATCCCTGTACTGTGACATCACTGTGTATTATCCCTGTACTGTGACATCACTGTGTGTATTATCTCTGTACTGTGACATCACTGTGTATTATCCCTGTACTGTGACATCACTGTGTATTATCCATGTACTGTGATATCACTGTGTGTATTATCTCTGTACTGTGAGATCAATGTGTGTATTATCCCTGTACTGTGACATCACTGTGTATTATCCATGTACTGTGATATCACTGTGTGTATTATCTCTGTACTGTGAGATCAATGTGTGTATTATCCCTGTATTGTGACATCACTGTGTGTATTATATCTGTATTTTGACATCACTGTGTGTATTATCCCTGAACTCTGACATCACTGTGTATTATCCCTGTACTGTGACATCACTGTGTATTATCCCTGTACTGTGACATCACTGTGTATTATCCCTGTACTGTGACATCACTGTGTATTATCCCTGTACTGTGACATCACTGTGTGTATTATCTCTGTACTGTGACATCACTGTGTATTATCCCTGTACTGTGACATCAAAGTGTATATTATCCCTGTACTGTGACATCACTATGTATATTATCCCTGTACTGTGACATCACTGTGTATATTATCCCTGTACTGTGACATCACTGTGTGTATTATCCTTGTACTGTGACATCACTGTGTGTATTATCCATGTACTGTGACATCACTATGTGTATTATCCCTGTACTGTGACATCACTGTGTGTATTATCCCTGTACTGTGACATCACTGTGTGTATTATCCCTGTACTGTGACATCCCTGTGTGTATTATCCCTGAACTCTGACATCACTGTGTATTATCCCTGTACTGTGACATCACTGTGTATTATCCCTGTACTGTGACATCACTGTGTATTATCCCTGTACTGTGACATCACTGTGTGTATTATCTCTGTACTGTGACATCACTGTGTATTATCCCTGTACTGTGACATCAAAGTGTATATTATCCCTGTACTGTGACATCACTGTGTACATTATCCCTGTACTGTGAAATCACTGTGTGTATTATCCATGTACTGTGACATCACTGTGTGTATTATCCCTGTACTGTGACATCACTGTGTGTATTATCCCTGTACTGTGACATCCCTGTGTGTATTATCCCTGAACTCTGACATCACTGTGTATTATCCCTGTACTGTGACATCACTGTGTATTATCCCTGTACTGTGACATCACTGTGTATTATCCCTGTACTGTGACATCACTGTGTATTATCCCTGTACTGTGACATCACTGTGTGTATTATCTTTGTACTGTGACATCACTGTGTATTATCCCTGTACTGTGACATCAAAGTGTATATTATCCCTGTACTGTGACATCACTGTGTATATTATCCCTGTACTGTGACATGACTGTGTGTATTATCCATGTACTGTGACATCACTGTGTGTATTATCTCGGTACTGTGACATCACTGTGTATTATCCCTGTACTGTGAAATCAAAGTGTATATTATCCCTGTACTGTGACATCACTGTGTATATTATCCCTGTACTGTGACATCACTGTGTATATTATCCCTGTACTGTGACATCACTGTGTGTATTATCCATGTACTGTGACATCACTGTGTGTATTATCCCTTTATGTGACATCACTGTGTGTATTATCCCTGTACTGTGACATCACTGTGTGTATCATCCCTGTTCTGTGACATCACTGTGTATTATCCCTGTACTGTGACATCACTGTGTGTATTATCCCTGAACTGTGACATCACTGTGTGTATTATCCCTGTACTTTGACATCACTGTGTATTATCCCTGTACTGTGACATCACTGTGTATTATCCCTGTACTGTGACATCTTTGTGTATTATCCCTGTACTGTGACATCACTGTGTATTATACCTGTACTGTGACATCACTGTGTATTATCCTTGTACTGTGACATTACTGTGTGTATTATCCCTGTACTGTAACATCACTGTGTTTATTATCCCTGTACTGTGACATCACTGTGTGTATTATCCCTGTACTGTGACATCACTGTGTGTATTATCCCTGTACTGTGACATCACTGTGTGTATTATCCCTGTACTGTGACATCACTGTGTGTATTATCCCTGTACTGTGACATCACTGTGTGTATTATCCCTGTACTGTGACATCACTGTGTGTATTATCCCTGTACTGTGACATCACTGTGTATTATCCCTGTAATGTGACATCACTGTGTGTATTATCCCTGTACTGTGACATCACTGTGTGTATTATCCCTGTACTGTGACATCACTGTGTATATTATCCCTGTACTGTGACATCACTGTGTCTATTAACCCTGTACTGTGACATCACTGTGTGTATTATCCCTGTACTGTGACATTACTGTGTGTATTATCCCTGCACTGTGACATCACTGTGTGTATTATCCCTGTATTGTGACATCACTGTGTGTATTATATCTGTATTGTGACATCACTGTGTGTATTATCCCTGTACTGTGACATCACTATGTATTATCCCTGTACTATGACATTACTGTGTATTATTCCTATACTGTGACATCACTGTGTGTATTATCCTTGTACTGTGACATCACTGTGTGTATTATCTCTGTACTGTGACATCACTGTGTGTATTATCCCTGTACTGTGACATCACTGTGTATTATCCCTGTACTGTGACATCACTGTGTATTATCCATGTACTGTGATATCACTGTGTGTATTATCTCTGTACTGTGAGATCACTGTGTGTATTATCCCTGTATTGTGACATCACTGTGTGTATTATATCTGTATTTTGACATCACTGTGTGTATTATCCCTGAACTCTGACATCACTGTGTATTATCCCTGTACTGTGACATCACTGTGTATTATCCCTGTACTGTGACATCACTGTGTATTATCCCTGTACTGTGACATCACTGTGTATTATCCCTGTACTGTGACATCACTGTGTGTATTATCTCTGTACTGTGACATCACTGTGTATTATCCCTGTACTGTGACATCAAATGTATATTATCCCTGTGCTGTGACATCACTATGTATATTATCCCTGTACTGTGACATCACTGTGTATGTTATCCCTGTACTGTGACATCACTGTGTGTATTATCCATGTACTGTGACATCACTGTGTGTATTATCCCTGTACTGTGACATCACTGTGTATATTATCCCTGGTCTGTGACATCACTGTGTGTATTATCCCTGTACTGTGACATCACTGTGTGTATTATCCCTGTACTGTGACATCCCTGTGTGTATTATCCCTGTACTGTGACATCACTGTGTGTATTATCCCTGTACTGTGACATCACTGTGTGTATTATCCCTGTACTGTGACATCACTGTGTGTATTATCCCTGTACTGTGACATCACTGTGTATTATCCCTGTACTGTGACATCACTGTGTATATTATCCCTGTACTGTGACATCATTGTGTATTATCCCTGTACTGTGACATCACTGTGTATTATCCCTGTACTGTGACATCACTGTGTATATTATCCCTGTACTGTGACATCACTGTGTATTATCCCTGTACTGTGACATCACTGTGTGTATTATCCCTGTACTGTGACATCACTGTGTGTATTATCCCTGTACTGTGACATCACTGTGTGTATTATTCCTGTACTGTGACATCACTGTGTGTATTATCCCTGTACTGTGACATCACTGTGTGTATTATCCCTGTACTGTGACATCACTGTGTGTATTATCCCTGTACTGTTACATCACTGTGTGTATTATCCCTGTACTGTGACATCACTGTGTGTATTATCCCTGTACTGTGACATCACTGTGTGTATTATCCCTGTACTGTGACATCACTGTGTGTATTATCCCTGTACTGTGACATCACTGTGTATTATCCCTGTACTGTGACATCACTGTGTATATTATCCCTGTACTGTGACATCATTGTGTATTATCCCTGTACTGTGACATCACTGTGTATTATCCCTGTACTGTGACATCACTGTGTATATTATCCCTGTACTGTGACATCACTGTGTATTATCCCTGTACTGTGACATCACTGTGTGTATTATCCCTGTACTGTGACATCACTGTGTGTATTATCCCTGTACTGTGACATCACTGTGTGTATTATCTCTGTACTGTGACATCACTGTGTGTATTATCCCTGTACTGTGACATAACTGTGTGTATTATCCCTGTACTGTGACATCACTGTGTATATTATCCCTGTAATGTGACATCACTGTGTGTATTATCCCTGTACTGTGACATCACTGTGTGTATTATCCCTGTACTGTGACATCACTGTGTGTATTATCCCTGTACTGTGACATCACTATGTGTATTATCCCTGTACTGTGACATCACTGTGTGTATTATCCCTGTACTGTGACATCACTGTGTATTATCCCTGTACTGTGACATCACTGTGTATTATCCTTGTAATGTGACATCACTGTGTGTTTTTTCCCTGTACTGTGACATCACTGTGTGTATTATCCCTGTACTGTGACATCACTGTGTATATTATCTCTGTACTGTGACATCACTGTGTGTATTATCCCTGTACTGTGACATCACTGTGTGTATTATCCCTGTACTGTGACATCACTGTGTGTATTATCCCTGTACTGTGACATCATTGTGTGTATTATCCCTGTACTGTGACATCACTGTGTGTATTATCCCTGTACTGTGACATCACTGTGTATATTATCCCTGTACTGTGACATCATTGTGTATTATCCCTGTACTGTGACATCACTGTGTATTATCCCTGTACTGTGACATCACTGTGTATATTATCCCTGTACTGTGACATCACTGTGTATTATCCCTGTACTGTGACATCACTGTGTGTATTATCCCTGTACTGTGACATCACTGTGTGTATTATCCCTGTACTGTGACATCACTGTGTGTATTATCTCTGTACTGTGACATCACTGTGTGTATTATCCCTGTACTGTGACATCACTGTGTGTATTATCCCTGTACTGTGACATCACTGTGTATATTATCCCTGTAATGTGACATCACTGTGTGTATTATCCCTGTACTGTGACATCACTGTGTGTATTATCCCTGTACTGTGACATCACTGTGTGTATTATCCCTGTACTGTGACATCACTATGTGTATTATCCCTGTACTGTGACATCACTGTGTGTATTATCCCTGTACTGTGACATCACTGTGTATTATCCCTGTACTGTGACATCACTGTGTATTATCCTTGTAATGTGACATCACTGTGTGTTTTTTCCCTGTACTGTGACATCACTGTGTGTATTATCCCTGTACTGTGACATCACTGTGTATATTATCTCTGTACTGTGACATCACTGTGTGTATTATCCCTGTACTGTGACATCACTGTGTGTATTATCCCTGTACTGTGACATCACTGTGTGTATTATCCCTGTACTGTGACATCATTGTGTGTATTATCCCTGTACTGTGACATCACTGTGTGTATTATCCCTGTACTGTGACATCACTGTGTGTATTATCCCTGTACTGTGACATCACTGTGTGTATTATCCCTGTACTGTGACATCACTGTGTATTATCCCTGTACTGTGACATCACTGTGTATTATCCCTGTAATGTGACATCACTGTGTGTATTATCCCTGTACTGTGACATCACTGTGTGTATTATCCCTGTACTGTGACAGCACTGTGTATATTATCCCTGTACTGTGACATCACTGTGTGTATTAACCCTGTACTGTGACGTCACTGTGTGTATTATCCCTGTACTGTGACATTACTGTGTGTATTATCCCTGTACTGTGACATCACTGTGTGTATTATCTCTGTACTGTGACATCACTGTGTGTATTATCTCTTTACTATGACATCACTGTGTGTATTATGCCTGTACTGTGACATCACTGAGTATTATCCCTGTACTGTGACATCACTTTGTATTATCCCTGTATTGTGACATCACTGTGTGTATTATTCCTATACTGTGACATCACTGTGTGTATTATCCCTGTACTGTGACATCACTATGTGTATTATCCCTGTACTGTGACATCACTGTGTGTATTATCCCTGTACTGTGACATCACTGTGTATTATCCCTGTACTGTGACATCACTGTGTATTATCCATGTACTGTGATATCACTGTGTGTATTATCTCTGTACTGTGAGATCAATGTGTGTATTATCCCTGTACTGTGACATCACTGTGTATTATCCATGTACTGTGATATCACTGTGTGTATTATCTCTGTACTGTGAGATCAATGTGTGTATTATCCCTGTATTGTGACATCACTGTGTGTATTATATCTGTATTTTGACATCACTGTGTGTATTATCCCTGAACTCTGACATCACTGTGTATTATCCCTGTACTGTGACATCACTGTGTATTATCCCTGTACTGTGACATCACTGTGTATTATCCCTGTACTGTGACATCACTGTGTATTATCCCTGTACTGTGACATCACTGTGTGTATTATCTCTGTACTGTGACATCACTGTGTATTATCCCTGTACTGTGACATCAAAGTGTATATTATCCCTGTACTGTGACATCACTATGTATATTATCCCTGTACTGTGACATCACTGTGTATATTATCCCTGTACTGTGACATCACTGTGTGTAATATCCATGAACTGTGACATCACTGTGTGTATTATCCATGTACTGTGACATCACTGTGTGTATTATCCCTGTACTGTGACATCACTGTGTGTATTATCCCTGTACTGTGACATCACTGTGTGTATTATCCCTGTACTGTGACATCCCTGTGTGTATTATCCCTGAACTCTGACATCACTGTGTATTATCCCTGTACTGTGACATCACTGTGTATTACCCCTGTACTGTGACATCACTGTGTATTATCCCTGTACTGTGACATCACTGTGTATTATCCCTGTACTGTGACATCACTGTGTGTATTATCTCTGTACTGTGACATCACTGTGTATTATCCCTGTACTGTGACATCAAAGTGTATATTATCCCTGTACTGTGACATCACTGTGTATATTATCCCTGTACTGTGAAATCACTGTGTGTATTATCCATGTACTGTGACATCACTGTGTGTATTATCCCTGTACTGTGAAATCACTGTGTGTATTATCCCTGCACTGTGACATCCCTGTGTGTATTATCCCTGAACTCTGACATCACTGTGTATTATCCCTGTACTGTGACATCACTGTGTATTATCCCTGTACTGTGACATCACTGTGTATTATCCCTGTACTGTGACATCACTGTGTATTATCCCTGTACTGTGACATCACTGTGTGTATTATCTCTGTACTGTGACATCACTGTGTATTATCCCTGTACTGTGACATCAAAGTGTATATTATCCCTGTACTGTGACATCACTGTGTATATTATCCCTGTACTGTGACATCACTGTGTGTATTATCCATGTACTGTGACATCACTGTGTGTATTATCTCGGTACTGTGACATCACTGTGTATTATCCCTGTACTGTGACATCAAAGTGTATATTATCCCTGTACTGTGACATCACTGTGTATATTATCCCTGTACTGTGACATCACTGTGTATATTATCCCTGTACTGTGACATCACTGTGTGTATTATCTATGTACTGTGACATCACTGTGTGTATTATCCCTTTATGTGACATCACTGTGTGTATTATCCCTGTACTGTGACATCACTGTGTGTATCATCCCTGTTCTGTGACATCACTGTGTATTATCCCTGTACTGTGACATCACTGTGTGTATTATCCCTGAACTGTGACATCCCTGTGTGTATTATCCCTGAACTCTGACATCACTGTGTGTATTATCCCTGTACTTTGACATCACTGTGTATTATCCCTGTTGTCACGATGCCGGCTGGCAGGAGGTGGATCCTCTGTGCCAGAGAGGGATAGCGAGGACCGTGCTAGTGGACCGGTTCTAAGACACTACAGGTTTTCACCAGAGCCCGCCGCAAAGCGGGATGGTCTTGCTGCGGCGGTAGTGACCAGGTCGTATCCACTAGCAACGGCTCACCTCTCTGGCTGCTGAAGATAGGCGAGGTACAAGGGAGTAGGCAGAAGCAAAGTCGGACGTAGCAGAAGGTCGGGGGCAGGCGGCAAGGTTCGTAGTCAGGGGAGATAGCAAAGTTCTGGTACACAGGGTATAAACACACAAAAACGCTTTCACTAGGCTCTAGGGCAACAAGATCCGGCAAGGAAGTGCAAGGGAGGAGACTAGATATAGCCAGGAAACAGATGGGAACCAATTAAGCTAATTGGGCCAGGCACCAATCATTGGTGCACTGGCCTTTTAAGTCTCAGGGAGCTGGCGCGCGCGCGCCCTAGAGAGCGGAGCCGCGCGCGCCAGCACATGACCGCAGGAGACGGGAACGGGTAAGTGACCTGGGATGCGATTCGCGAGCGGGCGCGTCCCGCTGTGCGAATCGCATCCCCAACGGCCATGACAGGGCAGCGCTCCCGGTCAGCGCTGACCGGGGAGCTGCAGGGAGAAAGGCGCCGTGAGCGCTCCGGGGAGGAGCGGGGACCCGGAGCGCTAGGCGTAACACCTGTACTGTGACATCACTGTGTGTATTATCCCTGTACTGTGACATCACTGTGTGTATTATCCCTGTACTGTGACATCACTGTGTGTATTATCCCTGTACTGTGACATCACTGTGTGTATTATCCCTGTACTGTGACATCACTGTGTGTATTATCCCTGTACTGTGACATCACTGTGTATTATCCCTGTAATGTGACATCACTCTGTGTATTATCCCTGTACTGTGACATCACTGTGTGTATTATCCCTGTACTGTGACATCACTGTGTATATTATCCCTGTACTGTGACATCACTGTGTCTATTAACCCTGTACTGTGACATCACTGTGTGTATTATCCCTGTACTGTGACATTACTGTGTGTATTATCCCTGCACTGTGACATCACTGTGTGTATTATCCCTGTATTGTGACATCACTGTGTGTATTATATCTGTATTGTGATATCACTGTGTGTATTATCCCTGTACTGTGACATCACTATGTATTATCCCTGTACTATGACATTACTGTGTATTATTCCTATACTGTGACATCACTGTGTGTATTATCCCTGTACTGTGACATCACTGTGTGTATTATCTCTGTACTGTGACATCACTGTGTGTATTATCCCTGTACTGTGACATCACTGTGTATTATCCCTGTACTGTGACATCACTGTGTATTATCCATGTACTGTGATATCACTGTGTGTATTATCTCTGTACTGTGAGATCACTGTGTGTATTATCCCTGTATTGTGACATCACTGTGTGTATTATATCTGTATTTTGACATCACTGTGTGTATTATCCCTGAACTCTGACATCACTGTGTATTATCCCTGTACTGTGACATCACTGTGTATTATCCCTGTACTGTGACATCACTGTGTATTATCCCTGTACTGTGACATCACTGTGTATTATCCCTGTACTGTGACATCACTGTGTGTATTATCTCTGTACTGTGACATCACTGTGTATTATCCCTGTACTGTGACATCAAAGTGTATATTATCCCTGTGCTGTGACATCACTATGTATATTATCCCTGTACTGTGACATCACTGTGTATATTATCCCTGTACTGTGACATCACTGTGTGTATTATCCATGTACTGTGACATCACTGTGTGTATTATCCCTGTACTGTGACATCACTGTGTATATTATCCCTGTTCTGTGACATCACTGTGTGTATTATCCCTGTACTGTGACATCACTGTGTGTATTATCCTTGTACTGTGACATCCCTGTGTGTATTATCCCTGAACTCTGACATCACTGTGTATTATCCCTGTACTGTGACATCACTGTGTATTATCCCTGTACTGTGACATCACTGTGTATTATCCCTGTACTGTGACATCACTGTGTATTATGCCTGTACTGTGACATCACTGTGTGTATTATCTCTGTACTGTGACATCACTGTGTATTATCCCTGTACTGTGACATCACTGTGTATATTATCCCTGTACTGTGACATCACTGTGTCTATTATCCCTGCACTGTGACATCACTGTGTGTATTATCCCTGTATTGTGACATCACTGTGTGTATTATATCTGTATTGTGACATCACTGTGTGTATTATCCCTGTACTGTGACATCACTATGTATTATCCCTGTACTATGACATTACTGTGTGTATTATCCCTGTACTGTAACATCACTGTGTGTATTATCCCTGTACTGTGACATCACTGTGTGTATTATCCCTGTACTGTGACATCACTGTGTGTATTATCCCTGTACTGTGACATCACTGTGTGTATTATCCCTGTACTGTGACATCACTGTGTGTATTATCCCTGTACTGTGACATCACTGTGTGTATTATCCCTGTACTGTGACATCACTGTGTATTATCCCTGTAATGTGACATCACTGTGTGTATTATCCCTGTACTGTGACATCACTGTGTGTATTATCCCTGTACTGTGACATCACTGTGTATATTATCCCTGTACTGTGACATCACTGTGTCTATTAACCCTGTACTGTGACATCACTGTGTGTATTGTTACGCCGAGCGCTCCGGGTCCCCGCTCCTCCCCGCTGCAGCGCTCCGGTCAGATCCACTGACCCGGGGCGCTGCGATTCCGCTTCCAGCCGGGATGCGATTCGCGATGCGGGTAGCGCCCGCTCGCGATGCGCACCCCGGCTCCCGTACCTGACTCGCTCTCCCTCGGTCCTGTCCCGGCGCGCGCGGCCCCGCTCCCTAGGGCGCGCGCGCGCCGGGTCTTTGCGATTTAATGGGCCACTGCGCCGCTGATTGGCGCAGTGATTCCAATTAGTGTGTTCACCTGTGCACTTCCCTATATCACCTCACTTCCCCTGCACTCCCTTGCCGGATCTTGTTGCCATCGTGCCAGTGAAAGCGTTTCCTTGTGTGTTCCTAGCCTGTGTTCCAGACCTCCTGCCGTTGCCCCTGACTACGATCCTTGCTGCCTGCCCCGACCTTCTGCTACGTCCGACCTTGCTTTTGTCTACTCCCTTGTACCGCGCCTATCTTCAGCAGCCAGAGAGGTGAGCCGTTGCTAGTGGATACGACCTGGTCACTACCGCCGCAGCAAGACCATCCCGCTTTGCGGCGGGCTCTGGTGAAAACCAGTAGTGACTTAGAACCGATCCACTAGCACGGTCCACGCCAATCCCTCTCTGGCACAGAGGATCCACTACCTGCCAGCCGGCATCGTGACAGTAGATCCGGCCATGGATCCCGCTGAAGTTCCTCTGCCAGTTGTCGCTGACCTTACCACGGTGGTCGCCCAGCAGTCACAACAGATAGCGCAACAAGGCCAACAGCTGTCTCAACTGACCGTTATGCTACAGCAGTTACTACCACAGCTTCAGCAGTCATCTCCTCCGCCAGCTCCTGCACCTCCTCCGCAGCGAGTGGCCGCTCCTGGTCTACGCCTATCCTTGCCGGATAAATTTGATGGGGACTCTAAGTTTTGCCGTGGCTTTCTTTCCCAATGTTCCCTGCATCTGGAGATGATGTCGGACCAGTTTCCCACTGAAAGGTCTAAGGTGGCTTTCGTAGTCAGCCTTCTGTCTGGAAAAGCCCTGTCTTGGGCCACACCGCTCTGGGACCGCAATGACCCCGTCACTGCCTCTGTACACTCCTTCTTCTCGGAAATCCGAAGTGTCTTTGAGGAACCTGCCCGAGCCTCTTCTGCTGAGACTGCCCTGTTGAACCTGGTCCAGGGTAATTCTTCCGTTGGCGAGTATGCCGTACAATTCCGTACTCTTGCTTCAGAATTATCCTGGAATAATGAGGCCCTCTGCGCGACCTTTAAAAAAGGCCTATCCAGCAACATTAAAGATGTTCTGGCCGCACGAGAAATTCCTGCTAATCTACATGAACTCATTCACCTAGCCACTCGCATTGACATGCGTTTTTCCGAAAGGCGTCAGGAGCTCCGCCAAGATATGGACTCTGTTCGCACGAGGCGTTTCTTCTCCTCGGCTCCTCTCTCCTCTGGTCCCCTGCAATCCGTTCCTGTGCCTCCCGCCGTGGAGGCTATGCAGGTCGACCGGTCTCGCCTGACACCTCAAGAGAGGACACGACGCCGCATGGAGAACCTCTGCCTGTACTGTGCTAGTACCGAACACTTCCTGAGGGATTGTCCTATCCGTCCTCCCCGCCTGGAAAGACGTACGCTGACTCCGCACAAAGGTGAGACAGTCCTTGATGTCTACTCTGCTTCTCCACGTCTTACTGTGCCTGTGCGGATGTCTGCCTCTGCCTTCTCCTTCTCTACTGTGGCCTTCTTGGACTCTGGATCTGCAGGAAATTTTATTTTGGCCTCTCTCGTCAACAGGTTCAACATCCCAGTGACCAGTCTCGCCAGACCCCTTTACATCAATTGTGTAAACAATGAAAGATTGGACTGTACCATACGTTTCCGCACGGAGCCCCTTCTAATGAGCATCGGATCTCATCACGAGAGGATTGAACTTTTGGTCCTCCCCAATTGCACCTCGGAAATTCTCCTTGGACTTCCCTGGCTTCAACTTCATTCCCCAACCCTGGATTGGTCCACTGGGGAGATCAAGAGTTGGGGGCCCTCTTGTTCCAAGGACTGTCTAAAACCGGTTCCCAGTAACCCTTGCCGTGACTCTGTGGTTCCTCCAGTAACCGGTCTCCCTAAGGCCTATATGGACTTCGCGGATGTTTTCTGCAAAAAACAAGCTGAGACCCTACCTCCTCACAGGCCTTATGATTGTCCTATCGACCTCCTCCCGGGCACTACTCCACCCCGGGGCAGAATTTATCCTCTCTCTGCCCCAGAGACTCTTGCCATGTCTGAATACGTCCAGGAAAATTTAAAAAAGGGCTTTATCCGTAAATCCTCCTCTCCTGCCGGAGCCGGATTTTTCTTTGTGTCCAAAAAAGATGGCTCCCTACGTCCTTGCATTGACTACCGCGGTCTTAATAAAATCACGGTTAAGAACCGCTACCCTCTACCCCTCATCTCTGAACTCTTTGATCGCCTCCAAGGTGCCCACATCTTTACTAAACTGGACTTAAGAGGTGCCTATAACCTCATCCGCATCAGAGAGGGGGATGAGTGGAAAACGGCATTTAACACCAGAGATGGACACTTTGAGTATCTGGTCATGCCCTTTGGCCTGTGCAACGCCCCTGCTGTCTTCCAAGACTTTGTTAATGAAATTTTTCGTGATCTGTTATACTCCTGTGTTGTTGTATATCTGGACGATATCCTAATTTTTTCTGCCAATCTAGAAGAACACCGCCAGCATGTCCGTATGGTTCTTCAGAGACTTCGTGACAATCAACTCTATGCCAAAATTGAGAAATGTCTGTTTGAATGCCAATCTCTTCCTTTTCTAGGATATTTGGTCTCTGGCCAGGGACTACAAATGGATCCAGACAAACTCTCTGCCGTCTTAGATTGGCCACGCCCCTCCGGACTCCGTGCTATCCAACGCTTTTTGGGGTTCGCCAATTATTACAGGCAATTTATTCCACATTTTTCTACCGTTGTGGCTCCTATCGTGGCTTTAACCAAAAAAAATGCCGATCCCAAGTCTTGGCCTCCTCAAGCGGAAGACGCCTTTAAACGACTCAAGTCTGCCTTTTCTTCGGCTCCCGTGCTCTCCAGACCTGACCCTTCCAAACCCTTCCTATTGGAGGTTGATGCCTCCTCAGTGGGAGCTGGAGCTGTTCTTCTACAAAAAAATTCTTCCGGGCATGCTGTCACTTGTGGTTTTTTTTCTAGGACCTTCTCTCCGGCGGAGAGGAACTACTCCATCGGGGATCGAGAGCTTCTTGCCATCAAATTAGCACTTGAGGAATGGAGGCATCTGCTGGAGGGATCAAGATTTCCAGTTATTATTTACACCGACCACAAGAACCTCTCCTACCTCCAGTCTGCCCAACGGCTGAATCCTCGCCAGGCCCGGTGGTCTCTGTTCTTTGCCCGATTTAATTTTGAGATTCACTTTCGGCCTGCTGATAAGAACATTAGGGCCGATGCTCTCTCTCGTTCCTCGGATGCCTCAGAAGTTGAACTCTCTCCGCAACACATCATTCCACCTGACTGCCTGATCTCCACTTCTCCAGCCTCCATCAGGCAAACTCCTCCAGGAAAGACCTTTGTTTCTCCACGCCAACGCCTCGGAATCCTCAAATGGGGTCACTCCTCCCATCTCGCAGGCCATGTGGGCATCAAGAAATCTGTGCAACTCATCTCCCGCTTCTATTGGTGGCCGACTCTGGAGACGGATGTTGTGGACTTTGTGCGAGCCTGCACTATCTGTGCCCGGGATAAGACTCCTCGCCAGAAGCCCGCTGGTTTTCTTCATCCCCTGCCTGTCCCCGAACAGCCTTGGTCTCTGATTGGTATGGATTTTATTACTGATTTACCCCCTTCCCGTGGCAACACTGTTATTTGGGTGGTCGTTGATCGATTCTCCAAAATGGCACATTTCATCCCTCTTCCTGGTCTTCCTTCAGCGCCTCAGTTGGCTAAACAATTTTTTGTACACATTTTTCGTCTTCACGGGTTGCCTACGCAGATCGTCTCGGATAGAGGCGTCCAATTCGTGTCTAAATTCTGGAGGGCTCTCTGTAAACAACTCAAGATTAAATTAAATTTTTCTTCTGCATATCATCCCCAGTCCAATGGACAAGTAGAAAGAATTAACCAGGTCTTGGGTGATTATTTGCGACATTTTGTTTCCTCCCGCCAGGATGACTGGGCAGATCTCCTTCCATGGGCCGAATTCTCGTATAACTTCAGAGTCTCTGAATCTTCCTCCAAATCCCCATTTTTCGTGGTGTACGGCCGTCACCCTCTTCCCCCCCTCCCTACCCCCTTGCCCTCTGGTCTGCCCGCTGTGGATGAAATTTCTCGTGACCTTTCCATCATATGGAGAGAGACCCAAAATTCTCTCTTACAGGCTTCATCACGCATGAAGAAGTTCGCGGATAAGAAAAGAAGAGCTCCTCCCATTTTTTCCCCTGGAGACAAGGTATGGCTCTCCGCTAAATATGTCCGCTTCCGTGTCCCTAGCTACAAGTTGGGACCACGCTATCTTGGTCCTTTCAAAATTTTGTGTCAGATTAATCCTGTCTCTTACAAACTTCTTCTTCCTCCTTCTCTTCGTATCCCTAATGCCTTTCACGTTTCTCTTCTTAAACCACTCATCCTCAACCGTTTTTCTCCCAAATCTGTTCCTCCCACTCCTGTTTCCGGCTCCTCGGACATCTTCTCTGTCAAAGAGATCTTAGCTTCTAAAAAAGTCAGAGGGAAAACTTTTTTTTTAGTGGATTGGGAGGGTTGTGGTCCTGAAGAGAGATCCTGGGAACCTGAGGACAACATCCTAGACAAAAGTCTGCTCCTCAGGTTCTCAGGCTCTAAGAAGAGGGGGAGACCCAAGGGGGGGGGGTACTGTTACGCCGAGCGCTCCGGGTCCCCGCTCCTCCCCGGAGCGCTCGCTACACTCTCCCCGCTGCAGCGCTCCGGTCAGATCCACTGACCCGGGGCGCTGCGATTCCGCTTCCAGCCGGGATGCGATTCGCGATGCGGGTAGCGCCCGCTCGCGATGCGCACCCCGGCTCCCGTACCTGACTCGCTCTCCCTCGGTCCTGTCCCGGCGCGCGCGGCCCCGCTCCCTAGGGCGCGCGCGCGCCGGGTCTTTGCGATTTAAAGGGCCACTGCGCCGCTGATTGGCGCAGTGATTCCAATTAGTGTGTTCACCTGTGCACTTCCCTATATCACCTCACTTCCCCTGCACTCCCTTGCCGGATCTTGTTGCCATCGTGCCAGTGAAAGCGTTTCCTTGTGTGTTCCTAGCCTGTGTTCCAGACCTCCTGCCGTTGCCCCTGACTACGATCCTTGCTGCCTGCCCCGACCTTCTGCTACGTCCGACCTTGCTTTTGTCTACTCCCTTGTACCGCGCCTATCTTCAGCAGCCAGAGAGGTGAGCCGTTGCTAGTGGATACGACCTGGTCACTACCGCCGCAGCAAGACCATCCCGCTTTGCGGCGGGCTCTGGTGAAAACCAGTAGTGACTTAGAACCGATCCACTAGCACGGTCCACGCCAATCCCTCTCTGGCACAGAGGATCCACTACCTGCCAGCCGGCATCGTGACATGTATTATCCCTGTACTGTGACATTACTGTGTGTATTATCCCTGCACTGTGACATCACTGTGTGTATTATCCCTGTATTGTGACATCACTGTGTGTATTATATCTGTATTGTGACATCACTGTGTGTATTATCCCTGTACTGTGACATCACTATGTATTATCCCTGTACTATGACATTACTGTGTATTATTCCTATACTGTGACATCACTGTGTGTATTATCCCTGTACTGTGACATCACTGTGTGTATTATCTCTGTACTGTGACATCACTGTGTGTATTATCCCTGTACTGTGACATCACTGTGTATTATCCCTGTACTGTGACATCACTGTGTATTATCCATGTACTGTGATATCACTGTGTGTATTATCTCTGTACTGTGAGATCACTGTGTGTATTATCCCTGTATTGTGACATCACTGTGTGTATTATATCTGTATTTTGACATCACTGTGTGTATTATCCCTGAACTCTGACATCACTGTGTATTATCCCTGTACTGTGACATCACTGTGTATTATCCCTGTACTGTGACATCACTGTGTATTATCCCTGTACTGTGACATCACTGTGTATTATCCCTGTACTGTGACATCACTGTGTGTATTATCTCTGTACTGTGACATCACTGTGTATTATCCCTGTACTGTGACATCAAAGTGTATATTATCCCTGTGCTGTGACATCACTATGTATATTATCCCTGTACTGTGACATCACTGTGTATATTATCCCTGTACTGTGACATCACTGTGTGTATTATCCATGTACTGTGACATCACTGTGTGTATTATCCCTGTACTGTGACATCACTGTGTATATTATCCCTGTTCTGTGACATCACTGTGTGTATTATCCCTGTACTGTGACATCACTGTGTGTATTATCCCTGTACTGTGACATCCCTGTGTGTATTATCCCTGAACTCTGACATCACTGTGTATTATCCCTGTACTGTGACATCACTGTGTATTATCCCTGTACTGTGACATCACTGTGTATTATCCCTGTACTGTGACATCACTGTGTATTATGCCTGTACTGTGACATCACTGTGTGTATTATCTCTGTACTGTGACATCACTGTGTATTATCCCTGTACTGTGACATCAAAGTGTATATTATCCCTGTACTGTGACATCACTGTGTATATTATCCCTGTACTGTGACATCACTGTGTATATTATCCCTGTACTGTGACATCACTGTGTGTATTATCCATGTACTGTGACATCACTGTGTGTATTATCTCGGTACTGTGACATCACTGTGTATTATCCCTGTACTATGACATCACTGTATATTATCCCTGTACTGTGACATCACTGCGTGTATTATCTCTGTACTGTGACATCACTGTGTATTATCCCTGTACTGTGACATCACTGTGTGTATTATCCATGTACTGTGACATCACTGTGTGTATTATCCCTGTACTGTGACATCACTGTGTGTATTATCCCTGAACTGTGACATCCCTGTGTGTATTATCCCTGAACTCTGACATCACTGTGTGTATTATCCCTGTACTTTGACATCACTGTGTATTATCCCTGTACTGTGACATCACTGTGTATTATCCCTGTACTGTGACATCTTTGTGTATTATCCCTGTACTGTGACATCACTGTGTATTATACCTGTACTGTGACATCACTGTGTATTATCCTTGTACTGTGACATTACTGTGTGTATTATCCCTGTACTGTGACATCACTGTGTGTATTATCCCTGTACTGTGACATCACTGTGTGTTTTATCCCTGCACTGTGACATCATTGTGTGTATTATCTCTGTACTGTGACATCACTGTGTATTATCCCTGTACTGTGACATCACTGTGTATTATCCCTGTACTGTGACATCACTGTGTGTATTATCCCTGTACTGTGACATTACTGTGTGTATTATCCCTGTACTGTGACATCACTGTGTGTTTTATCCCTGTACTGTGACATCACTGTGTGTATTATCTCTGTACTGTGACATCACTGTGTGTATTATCCCTGTACTGTGACATCACAGTGTATTATCCCTGTACTGTGACATCACTGTGTGTATTATCCCTGTACTGTGACATCACTGTGTGTTTTTCCCTGTACTGTGACATCACTGTGTGTATTATCTCTGTATTGTGACATCACTGTGTATTATCCCTGTACTGTGACATCACAGTGTATTAACCCTGTACTGTGACATCACTGTGTGTATTATCTCTGTACTGTGACATCACTGTGTATTATCCCTGTACTGTGACATCACTGTGTGTATTATCCCTGTACTGTGACATCACTGTGTATATTATCCCTGTACTGTGACACCACTGTTTGTATTATCCCTGTACTATGACATCACTGTATATTATCCCTGTACTGTGACATCACTGCGTGTATTATCTCTGTACTGTGACATCACTGTGTATTATCCCTGTACTGTGACATCACTGTGTGTATTATCCCTGTACTGTGACATCACTGTGTATATTATCCCTGTACTGTGACACCACTGTTTGTATTATCCCTGTACTGTGACATCACAGTGTATTAACCCTGTACTGTGACATCACTGTGTGTATTATCTCTGTACTGTGACATCACTGTGTATTATCCCTGTACTGTGACATCACTGTGTGTATTATCCCTGTACTGTGACATCACTGTGTATATTATCCCTGTACTGTGACACCACTGTTTGTATTATCCCTGTACTATGACATCACTGTATATTATCCCTGTACTGTGACATCACTGCGTGTATTATCTCTGTACTGTGACATCACTGTGTATTATCCCTGTACTGTGACATCACTGTGTGTATTATCCATGTACTGTGACATCACTGTGTGTATTATCCCTGTACTGTGACATCACTGTGTGTATTATCCCTGAACTGTGACATCCCTGTGTGTATTATCCCTGAACTCTTACATCACTGTGTGTATTATCCCTGTACTTTGACATCACTGTGTATTATCCCTGTACTGTGACAT
Organism: Hyla sarda; assembly: GCF_029499605.1. NCBI lineage: Eukaryota > Metazoa > Chordata > Amphibia > Anura > Hylidae > Hyla > Hyla sarda. Next base: position 6,960,044 of record NC_079190.1, read on the forward strand.
CACTGTGTATTATCCCTGTACTGTGACATCTTTGTGTATTATCCCTGTACTGTGACATCACTGTGTATTATACCTGTACTGTGACATCACTGTGTATTATCCTTGTACTGTGACATTACTGTGTGTATTATCCCTGTACTGTGACATCACTGTGTGTATTATCCCTGTACTGTGACATCACTGTGTGTATTATCCCTGCACTGTGACATCATTGTGTGTATTATCTCTGTACTGTGACATCACTGTGTATTATCCCTGTACTGTGACATCACTGTGTATTATCCCTGTACTGTGACATCACTGTGTGTATTATCCCTGTACTGTGACATTACTGTGTGTATTATCCCTGTACTGTGACATCACTGTGTGTTTTATCCCTGTACTGTGACATCACTGTGTGTATTATCTCTGTACTGTGACATCACTGTGTGTATTATCCCTGTACTGTGACATCACAGTGTATTATCCCTGTACTGTGACATCACTGTGTGTATTATCCCTGTACTGTGACATCACTGTGTGTTTTTCCCTGTACTGTGACATCACTGTGTGTATTATCTCTGTACTGTGACATCACTGTGTATTATCCCTGTACTGTGACATCACAGTGTATTAACCCTGTACTGTGACATCACTGTGTGTATTATCTCTGTACTGTGACATCACTGTGTATTATCCCTGTACTGTGACATCACTGTGTGTATTATCCCTGTACTGTGACATCACTGTGTATATTATCCCTGTACTGTGACACCACTGTTTGTATTATCCCTGTACTATGACATCACTGTATATTATCCCTGTACTGTGACATCACTGCGTGTATTATCTCTGTACTGTGACATCACTGTGTATTATCCCTGTACTGTGACATCACTGTGTGTATTATCCCTGTACTGTGACATCACTGTGTATATTATCCCTGTACTGTGACACCACTGTTTGTATTATCCCTGTACTGTGTAAATCTAATTTTAAAAAGAAGTCTAAAAATATAGATATTAATACCTGTACACTTCCATTTGATCAAAGATGACTAAAAGAACAGATCTAGTTTCTTTTTCCAAAGAGGTTTCTGATTGTGGGGGGCCCGCCGCTGGGACCCCCTGCGATCTCCGTGCAGCACCTGCATTTTAGGCCAGGCCACTGCTCCAGTCTCAGAAACTTCTGTGTTTCCGGGACTGAAAACGAGACGTCACACCATACCACACCCCCCTCCATTCATGTGTATTGGAGGGGAAGTGATGGCCGTCACGCTCCCTCCCATAGACATGAATGGAGGGGGCGCGGTGTGACGTCATGAGGGGGTAATGCAACAAAAGGGACCTATGAGTGGAGGGTAAATCCAATATTATTAACATTTGACCGCTAAGCGGTCACTGAGACCCTAAATTTCCCACCCAATATAAAACTTAACGTTTAATGAGCCAAGATTAAAATAACCTCACACATATTGATCCATAATGCATTGATTGGCATGACACTGCATGCTATAGAAGTGAATTGAAAAAATAGACTGTGGACTGCAGCCACAGTCTATTTTTTCAATTCACTTCTATAGCATGCAGTGTCATGCCAATCAATGCATTATGGATCAATATGTGTGAGGTTATTTTAATCTTGGCTCATTAAACGTTAAGTTTTATATTGGGTGGGAAATTTAGGGTCTCAGTGACCGCTTAGCGGTCAAATGTTAATAGTCATGAGGGGGTGTGGCATGACATGACATCTCCATTCCCGGAAACACAGAGGTTTCTGAGACTGGAGCAGCAGCCCAGCATAGAATGTGGGTGCTGCATGGAAATCGCGGGGGTCCCAACAGTCGGGAATAAGATATCTTTGGCCTAAATACCCCTTTAAGAAGATTAGAGCAATAAAAAGTTCCAGAATAAAATCCATAGACCTGAAGGTTCTCCAGCCTCACTTAGAGCCAGTTCATGACGCCCCATTAAAAAAAAAGTGACAGCCCAAAAATGGGATGAATGTTTGTGAACCAAGGTGGAGACCACCGCTACCCAATGGCAACATATTATACGGACAATACCGGTCGATATCCTACCTCTCCAGAAATGGGTTACTTAAAGGGAATGTGTCACCAAATGTTATTATTATTTATTTATTTTTTTAAAGTTGTTTTAAATAATTTTTTTAAATTTTTTGAAATATTTTTGGAAATATATATAAAAAAATAACTTGTCATATCCCCCACTGTTGACCAGCAGAGGGTGCTAACATGAGGAATCTGGTGAAAGCAAGGAACTTGTAAATGGAGTGCTGCAAATCTGGCCTCACTTGTCTACCTTACTCTTCTGTCTGTATGCAAAAGGTCAGGGGGGAGGGGGTTTTGTAGTTTTTTCAATTCCACTGTCAAAATTTTGTTGGTGACAGTCTGGTGCCCCTCCCCCATGCCCTCTCTTTTCTGCCAGCTCTTTCTTTCCCCGGCTGCTCCATTGATAGGTCACTGCTCCTCACTGCTGACTTGCCAAGGCGAAGACCACTGCTACCCAATGGGAACTTCATTACTCACTGGGAAGATCTCCGAAGCATGGGGGATGATATTCTATGGACAAAACATGACGAACACCCTTGATCTTCATGACACTCAACTTCAAGCTCCAAAAAAACATTCAAAGACCTAAAGCTCCTCCAGCCTCACCTAGGTGAGGCTGGAGGAGCTTTAGGTCTTTGAATGTTTTTTTGGCACTTGAGTCAATGGTCATGACTACTCCGGATCTTCTTGTCCAGAGAAAGGTTCATTTCCCCCGTTCTGCCGTTTTTCCTTCAGAATATTCATTTTTATATTACGAAATATAAATCCCATTGAACATAACAGCTTATTATTGTCAACCCCCCCCCCCCCCCCCCCCCCTCCTTCCAATCCTGTTCCCGGCTATATATTTAGGCACTGCCTGATTGCTCCGCATCTCATTTCGCACACCTGGCTCTGCTTGGAGACATCTCGGTGTTTATTCCTCTGGACATATTGGGCTCCGTATATTAATGCAAAGTTTTCAGATGGTGAAGTTGGCAGCTCGATTAACACTTCTTACTCATAATGCTGGGAAACCGTCGGCCATCTGGTGACTCCTGAGGACCAAGAAGGTGACAATGGCGGCCAAATGTCCTATCAAGAAATCAATGTAGCATGTCCTAAAGTGTTAACTTCGTTAAATCTGTTATGTGAAACAGAGCACCAAATTACCTATTCAGACATGTTGGGGGGGGGGGGGGTATCATTAGCCTCTTTTGTACAGCTGTCCTTATACTAGGTTATGTTTATGTAGCATCCTTGTCCCAATGGACCAGCTACCAACCTACAAGAAGTTGTTGTGTGGCTGGAGATTTGTTTGCATTGCATCACTTTTATGTGCTTACATTAAAGGGGTATTCTGGCCATAGACATCTTATGCCCTATCCAAAGGATCGGGGATAAGATGTCTGATCGCGGGGGTCCCGCTGCTGGGACCCCCCGCAATCTCTGGGCAGCACCCGCATTCTCTGCCGGGCCGCTGCTCCAGTCTCGAAAACCTCTGTATTTTTAGGACTGGAGACAGGATGTCGAGCCACGCACCCTCATGACATGATGCCATGCCCCCTCCATTCATGTCTCAGACATGAATGGAGGGGGTGTGGCATGATGTCATGTCTCCAGTCCCGTAAACACAGATGTCTCCGAGACTGGAGCAGCCGCCCGACATAGAATGCGGGTGCTGCACGGAGATCTCCGGGGGTCCCAGGGGCACCCCCTGCTCCGCGATCAGACATCTTATTCCCTATCCTTTGGAGAGGGGATAAGATGTCTATGGCCGGAATACCCCTTTAAAGGGGTATTCCAGTAAAAAACTTTTATATATATATATATATATATATATATATATATATATATCAACTGGCTCCAGAAAGTTAAACAGATTTGTAATTTACTTCTATTAAAAAATCTTAATCCTTCCAATAATTATCAGCTGCTGAAGTTGAGTTCTTCTTTTCTGCCTGACAACAGTGCTCTCTGCTGACACCTCTGTCTCTCTTGGGGACTGCACAGAGTAGAAGAGGTTTGCTATGGGAATTTGCTTCTACTCTGCACAGTTCCCGAGACAGGTTTCATCAGAGAGCACTTAGACAGAAAAGAACAACTCAACTTCAGCAGCTAAAAAGTACTGAAAGGATTAAAAAAAATTTAAAAAAGTAAATTACAAATCTGTTTAACTGTCTGGAGCCAGTTGATATATATATAAAAAAAAGTTTTTTCCGGGATAAACCCTTTAAGGTATTTAGAGTGTAAAGGTTTAACATGTACAGCATATAAGATGAAAGATGCCTTGGTCACATGATTCTCCTAACTAAAGCTTGTGGAAGAAGTCTCTAATCCAGCCTCCCTCCCTCAGGAAAAGTGCGGGACACACCTGGCTTTTTCCAGAGCAGCATTTCCCAGAGGCATATTCACAGTGTAGGGTCCATCCGAATGAGGTCACTTTATCGCGGTGGGATGGTCCAAACTATTTGGCAGTCAAGCGGTGTGCCGCTGTATTCTCCTGTTTTGTATATTCAGCCTAGCAGCGTTTACCTGTATGCGGGTCCATGCAGTAGTTTGGTATCAGTAAGTGCTGGCCAACTTATCCTTGTTTGTGTTATATATATATATGGGGGAGTGGCTACCTCCATGTTGGCTCCTGCACTCCACCCATCTTTATAAGGTGCTGGATGTTTCAGACCTTGCAAGCCTAGTAACTGACTGCACAGAGGCACATTCACAGTGTATGGTCCGTCCGAATGAGGTCACCTTATCGCGGTGGGATGGTCCAAACTATTTGGCCGCCAAATTGTGAGCTAAGTACCTCAATTTTTTCATTTTTTGCATTGTAGCAATATAGCATTTCATGTTCTATTTGTATCTTTGTGCTGGCAGTGTGCTGCTGTATTCACCTGTTTATGTATATTCAGCCTAGCAGCGTGCACCTGTATGCCTGGTCCATGCAGTAATTTGGTATCAGTAAATGCTGGCCAACTTATTCTTGTTTGTTTAGATAGATAGATAGATAGATAGCATGCACCTGTAGGCCAGGTCCATATAATAGTTTGATATCAACTAAAGTGCTGGCTGACTTATTCTTTGTCTGTATTGCACATACGGGGGAGTGGCTACCTCCATGTTGGCCTTGCACCCCACCCACCTCTATCAGGTGTATATAAGGTGTCTTGGATGTTCCAGACCCTGCCATGCTTACTGAACTGTTCACACAGAGGCATATTCACAGTGTAGGGTCCGTCCCAAGGAGGCCACCTTATCGCGGTGGGACGGTCCAAGCTATTTGACCGCCGGCGGAGACAAATTTGCGAGCTAAGTGCCTCACTATTTCATAGTTTCACATTTGCATCTATTACACCATAGCTGTATAGTCTCCATGTTTTATCTGCATGTTCATGTTTCACCTATATCCTTGTGCTGGCAGTGTGCTGCTGTATTCTTCTGTTGCTAGATAGATTGATAGATAGATAGATAGATATGTATACAAAAAGAAGATTGCAGCACTCGAGATTCAGGTGAAAAAGTTTAGAGTGGTTTTATTCCATCCAAAATGCGACGTTTCGGTCGCCACATGCGACCATTTTCAAGCATGACAACATAGTGAATGTGCAACATATATATAGGGGGGTGGTACACAAAAGTGCAATCAATGACAATTAATACAAAAAGCAACGTAATATGTATACAGTAAAACTCCCATACAACAAAAGGGAGGCAATGACATAGTTATAATAAAGTGCATCATATAAGGTACATGTGAATCTGTACAGTAAAGTGACAACAGTGCTATATGCGTGCAAAACATAATTGGTGTCAGGTGTATTAAAAACATAATTATGCCTAGGATGAAGTTCGCACTCACCAAAATGAAAGAACAGCGTCCCGGCACACTAACGAGGGCACTGCATCCCACGTGGGCCGTCGCACATTACAGGACAATACACATCAGGAGAGCCAATGAATACATGTAGCGTCATGTAGGGGCGTCCATACCCAAGCGCATGCGCATTGGGAGGAAGAACGTCACGGGCGCCATCTTGATATAGGGCAAGTGCATTGGTATCGAGTCACGAAAAAGGGCAAGGCAATATTTGTATAGAAGCCCCGGCCGCAGCAAGTCCCTTAGTGTGAACGGCAACCACAAAGTCAGCCCAGGGCACCACAGGGAACCGGCGTTGTCCCAGGCAACTATCACTCCGACAACGCCGGTTCCCTGTGGTGCCCTGGGCACTCGTTAGTGTGCCGGGACGCTGTTCTTTCATTTTGGTGAGTGCGAACTTCATCCTAGGCATAATTATGTTTTTAATACACCTGACACCAATTATGTTTTGCACGCATATAGAACTGTTGTCACTTTACTGTACAGATTCACATGTACTTTATATGATGCACTTTATTATGACTATGTCATTGCCTCCCTTTTGTTATATGGGAGTTTTACTGTATACATATTACGTTGCTTTTTGTATTAATTGTCATTGATTGCACTTTTGTGTACCACCCCCCTATATATATGTTGCACATTCACTATGTTGTCATGCTTGAAAATGGTCGCATGTGGCGACCGAAACGTCGCATTTTGGATGGAATAAAACCACTCTAAACTTTTTCACCTGAATCTCGAGTGCTGCAATCTTCTTTTTGTATACATCTCCAATTGTAGCAGTGACCCGGTTCTCTTGGATTGCGTGCACCTGCATTCATCCATATTGGTAGTGCTGCTCCAGAACCTCTTTTGCTATAGATAGATAGATAGATAGATAGATATGAGATAGATAGATAGATAGATAGATATGAGATAGATATGAGATAGATAGATATGAGATAGATATGAGATAGATTGGTATGAGATAGATGACAGATATGAGATAGATAGATATGAGATAGATAGATATGAAATAGATATGATATAGATGGATATGAGATAGATAGATAGCTAGATAGATATGAGATAGATAGATGATAGATAGCAAAAGGAGAATACAGCAGCACACTGCTAGCACAAAGATATAGATAAACCATGAGTATATAGATACAACATGAGAAGCTATTCAGCTATGGTGCAGTAATGAAATAGTGAGATACTTAGCTTGCAATTTGGTGGCCAAATAGCTTGGACCGTCCCACCACGCTAAGGTGATCTCATTGGGACAGACCCTACACTGTGAATATGCCTCTGTGTGAATAGATCAGCGGGCATTGCAGGATCTGAAACATCCAAACCACCTTATATACACCTGATAGAGGTGGGTGGGGTGCAAGAACCAACATGGAGGTAGCCACTCCCCCATATGTGTAATACAAACAAAGAATAAGTTGGCCAGCACTATTGATTCCAAACTATTATACGGACCTGGCTTACAGGTGCAGGCTGCTGGGCTAAATAAGTACCTCACTGTTTCATAATTTTATAATTTCATATTTTCATTTGTTGCACTACAGCTGTATAGCTTTTCATGTTTTATCTATATACTCATGTTTTATCTATATCTTTGTGCTAGCAGTGTGCTGCTGTATTCTCCTGTTGCTGTATATTTAGCCCAGCAGCCGGCACCTGTAAGCCAGGTCCATATAATAGTTTGGAATCAATAGTCCTGGCCAACTTATTCTTTAGATAGATATATAGATATTCTTGGATATTTCTTTTCAGACATCTGGATGCTTCCTGTAGGTTTCTTCCTCCTTGTGGAGATGTGAGATGAACAGAAGTAAATATCTCGTCTTATTGTTTTTCCTATAGAAGCGTCATCTGCTAATTATACCAAGTGATATCAGAGGAGACGGCGTCTAAATTAGAAAGGAAATGTAAAGGCAGCATCTGCCGGGGGAGCGAGAAACGTACGTACACCAGATAGAGGGGCATCATATGTACACCAGATAGGGGGGGGATCGTATGTACACTAGATAGGGGGGATTGTATGTACACCAGATAGGGGGGGATCGTATGTACACTAGATAGGGGGGATTGTATGTACAGCAGATAGGGGGGGGGGGGTCGTATGTACACCAGATAGGGGGGATCATATGTACACCAGATAGGTGGGGATCGTATGTACACCAGATAGAGGGGGATCATATGTACATTAGATAGGGGGATCGTATGTACACCAGATAGGGGGGGGATCGTATGTACACCAGATAGGGGGGGGATCGTATGTACACCAGATAGGGGGGATCATATGTACACCAGATAGGGGGGGATCGTATGTACACTAGATAGGGGGATCGTATGTACACCAGGTAGGGGGGGGGGATCATATGTACACCAGATAGGGGGGATTGTATGTATACCAGATAGGGGGGATTGTATATATACCAGATAGGGGGATTGTATGTAAACCAGATAGGGGGGATCGTATGTATACCAGATAGGGGGGATCGTATTTATACCAGATAGGGGGGATCGTATGTATACCAGATAGGGGGGGATCGTATGTACACCAGATAGGGGAGATCGTATGTACACCAGATAGAGGGGGATCATATGTACACCAGATAGGGGGGGGATCGTATGTACACTAGATAGGGGGGATCATATGTACACCAGATAGGGGGGGATCGTATGTACACCAGATAGGGGGGATCGTATGTACACCAGATAGAAGGGGATCATATGTACACCAGATAGGGGGGGATCATATGTACACCAGATAGGGGGGTTGTATATATACCAGATAGGGGGATTGTATGTAAACCAGATAGGGGGGATCGTATGTATACCAGATAGGGGGGATCGTATTTATACCAGATAGGGGGGATCGTATGTATACCAGATAGGGGGGGATCGTATGTACACCAGATAGGGGGGATCGTATGTACACCAGATAGAGGGGGATCATATGTTCACCAGATAGGGGGGGATCGTATATGTACACTAGATAGGGGGGATCGTATGTACACCAGATAGGGGGGATTGTATGTATACCAGATAGGGGGAATCGTATGTATACCAGATAGGGGGGATTGTATGTATACCAGATAGGGGGGGATTGTATGTACACCAGATAGGGGGGGGATCGTATGTACACTAGATAGGGGGGGATCGTATGTACACTAGATAGGGGGGGATCGTATGTACACTAGATAGGGGGGGGGATCGTATGTACACTAGATAGGGGGGGGTCGTATGTATACTAGATAGGGGGGATCGTATGTACACTAGATAGGGGGGATCGTATGTACACTAGATAGGGGGGATCGTATGTACACCAGATAGAGGGGGATCATATGTACACCAGATAGGGGGGATCGTATGTACACCAGATAGAGGGGATTGTATGTACACCAGATAGGGGGGAATGTATGTACACCAGATAGGGGGGATCGTATGTACACTAGATATGGGGGATCGTATGTACACCAGATGGGGGGATCGTATGTACACTAGATATGGGGGATCATATGTACACCAGATAGGGGGGATTGTATATATACCAGATAGGGGGGATCGTATGTAAACCAGATAGGGGAGAATGTATGTAAACCAGATAGGGGGGATTGTATGTACGCCAGATAGGGGGGATTGTATATATACCAGATAGGGGGGATCGTATGTAAACCAGATAGGGGAGAATGTATGTATACCAGATAGGGGGGATAGTATTTATATCAGATAGGGGGGGGGGGGTCGTATGTACACCAGATAGGGGGGGTCGTATATATACCAGATAGGGGGGGGATCGTATGTATACCAGATAGGGGGGATCGTATGTATACCAGATAGGGGGGGATTGCATGTATAACAGATAGGGGGGATAGTATGTACACCAGATAGGGGGGATCGTATGTATACCAGATAGGGGGGATCGTATGTACACCAGATAGGGGGGATCGTATGTAAACCAGATAGGGGGGATCATATGTACACCAGACAGGGGGGATCGTATGTATACCAGATAGGGGGGGATCGTATTTATACCAGATAGGGGGGATCGTATGTACACCAGATAGGGGGGGATCGTATGTATACCAGATAGGGGGGGATCGTATGTATACCAGATAGGGGGGATTGCATGTATACCAGATAGGGGGTGATCGTATGTATACCAGATAGGGGGGATTGTATGTATACCAGATAGGGGGGATTAGATGTATACCAGATAGGGGGGATAGTATGTACACTAGATATGGGGGGATCGTATGTATACCAGATAGGGGGGATCGTATGTACACCAGATAGGGGGGATTGTATATATATCAGATAGGGGGGATCGTATGTAAACCAGATAGGGGGTATCGTATCGTATGTATACCAGATAGGGGGGATAGTATTTATACCAGATAGGGGGGATCGTATCTACACCAGATAGGGGGGATCACATGTATACCAGATAGGGGGGGATCGTATGTATACTAGATAGGGGGGGGGGGGTTCGTATGTATACCAGATAGGGGAGATAGTATGCATACCAGATAGGGGGGATCATATGTATACCAGATAGGGGGGGTATTAGATAGGGGGGATCGTATGCATACCAGATAGAGGGGATCGTATGTACACCAGATAGGGGGGATCGTATGTAAACCAGATAGGGGGGATCGTATGTACACCAGACAGGGGTGATCGTATGTATACCAGATAGGGGGGATTGTATTCATACCAGATAGGGGGGATTGGATGTATACCAGATAGGGGGGATAGTATGTACACTAGATATGGGGGGATCGTATGTATACCAGATAGGGGGGATCGTATGTACACCAGATAGGGGGGATTGTATATATATCAGATAGGGAGGATCGTATGTAAACCAGATAGGGGGTATAGTATGTATACCAGATAGGGGGGATAGTATTTATACCAGATAGGGGGGATCATATCTACACCAGATAGTGGGGATCACATGTATACCAGATAGGGGGGGGATCGTATGTATACTAGATAGGGGGGGAGTCGTATGTATACCAGATAGGGGGGATAGTATGCATACCAAATAGGGGGGATCATATGTATACCAGATAGGGGGGGTATTAGATAGGGGGGATCGTATGCATACCAGATAGAGGGGATTGTATGTATACCAGATAGGGGAAATCGTATGTATACCAGATAGAGGGGATCGTATGTATACCAGATAGGGGAAATCGTATGTATACCAGATAGGGGAAATCGTATGTATACCAGATAGGGGGGATCGTATGCATACCAGATGGGGGAAATCGTATTTATACCAGATAGGGGGGATCGTATGTATCCCAGATAGGGGGGATTGTATGTATATTAGATAGAGGGGATCATATGTACACCAGATAGGGGGGATCGTATGTATATCAGATGGGGGGTCGTATGTATACCAGATGGGGGGGGGTCGTATGTATCCCAAATAGGGCGGATTGTATGTATATAAGATAGGGGGGGGATCGTATGTACACCAGATAGGGGGGGGGATCGTATGTATTTTAGATGGGGGGAGGGGTCGTATGTATACCAGATGGAGGGGTTGTATGTATACTAGATGGGGTGAATCATATGTATACCTGATAGGGGGAATCGTATGTACACCAGATAGGGGGGATTGTATGTATACCAGATAGGGGGGAATGTATGTATACCAGATAGGAGGGATCATATGTACACCGCATAGGGGGTCACTGGACCTACAGGGACAAGACTGAATGTACAAGAATAGAAATAAAGAACAGTGAATCTCCCAAAATGCATTTTATGAGGTTTTACTCCAATTAACAATACAAATACAAAAAATACAAATTGTGGAAATGCGGCTGTGTTCCTGTGTCTCTATTTCTGTTTTTCTCCAATTAAGCCCTGGACCCACCATGTCAGGTGCAGAGGGCTCAGTGTGAGGAGTTAAATGAAAATCCACACTTTTGTCACCAGGGGTGGACTGACAACACTCAGGGCCCCTGGACCAAAAAAAAAAAAAAGGACACCCTTCGAGGCTCCGCCGAGGGTCACACTTCTTCCATCCAACTACTTCCACCACCCCTTCACAAAAAATAAACTAAAATTTATATATAAAAAACACTTCAAAATCATTTTCTATGACTAATAATACCAGTATACAAGGAGGAAATATATACCACCACACAATAACTGGATAATACTGTACTGAATAAAACCACTATACACAGACCAGTATACTACACAGGATCTGTATACCATATAAGTGATTAAATACAGGACCATATGGCTGTAGATATCAGCTGAACACAGCATCTGTATACCATATAAGTGATTACAGTTACCTTTTGGGACTCACAATTACGTCTTTTCTGATCGGCGGTGTTCTCTTTCCTTTTTTTCTCTGTCTGGATCAAACCGCCTTGTCCATCTCTTAACATCTGCAGGACAAACCTGTTAGACTTTGCATTTTTCCAGTGTCCTTCCCTCCTCTACACAATCTTCCCATATATAGCCCAACAAACTGTAATAATGCCCTCCTTGGTGTCCTGCACAGTAAAAAAGCAGGTAGGTAGGTAGCCAGGTAGGGAGGGGCACTATCAGAGTATTTTGTGTTAGTGGACAGAAAATAAGATGTTGTATAGACAGCAGGCTTCCACACACTAGTTATAGGCAGCAAAGTCCCCCCTCAGTAGGTATGGGCAGCAGAGTTCCCCACAGTAGGTATAGGCAGCAGAGTCCGCCCACTTTAGGTAATAAAAAAAATTCTCACCTGATTATGTCACAAGCAGTGATCTCCTACAGAGCACAGCAGGGACCGCGTCTTAGATCCTCAACAGTGCAGGCGCCGATGAGTGATGTCATTGGTGCCTGAGGTCACGTCTCCTCTTTGTGTAGGTCACATATGCGGATCACACAGAGAGGAGGCTTTCTGCTGTACTTTTGCGAGCCGCAAATACAGCAGAAAGCAGCGCTGCCTGCCTGGGGATCTGGGACGAGTATCCTGGATCCTCAGTAGCAGCAGTGACGGCAGGCCCTTTACCCAGTCGGGCCCTCAGACCACGTCTGAACAGACCGGCCGGTCAGGCCTCCTCTGTTTGTCACTTACTTGTGGGCCATACAGAAAACAGAGATGCATAGCACATCACTGCTTACTGTAGAGGAACAGGGAATCCTATTACAATGACAGGAGTCCCTGCTTCTCTGTGAGGTAGTGTCAGCACACTGTGTTCCTCGCTCTAGGCCTGGGGTGACATCTTTTTTTTCAGCCTCTAGTGACCATTTACTGAACATTAGTTATCTGCAGGGGAAAACCCTAGAGATCACTAAGTGATTTTACAACACTTATAGATAATATATTATAAAATAACATATTGGTAGCATGTAGATCATATACAATACATATAGAAGTATAGATAATACAGATAGAAAGATAATATTGCAGCATAGGTAGAATAGAATATAGAGGCAATTATAATAGAACATGTGTAGGTAATATATACAGTATATAAGCCAGCTACACACTCTAGGATATACTCTCACATGAAACATGCATTAAGGGAACCCACTCTGTGCAGTCATCATGGATCAATGTGTTTTAAAGTGGATCTGTCTGTAATAGGTGTGTCTTTCTCTTGTTCTGTCAGCAGCTTAAGCCCCTCCTGTTCATCTGCGGTGTCGTCTGTCTCTGTGATGATGCCCAGGCCAATCGAGCGGTATGGACAGTTTGCCAACCATGTCCAGCCTTAGCTTCCACGCCCTCCTTATCTGGCTTATTTAAGCTGTACTCTGCCTCCATGTTCTTGCCTGTGATAAAGGATCCTTCCTGTGTCTAGGGCTGTGGTTTGCTTTTCTCCTGTATATATTCTTTGCTTGTTTTCTGACTACTCCATTGCTTTTTGACTCTGTACCACACTCTCTGTTACCTACTTGGCTTGTTTAAAGGAGTACTCTGGCGGAAAGAAAAATGTTCATATAACTGGCTCCAGAAAGTTAAATAGATTTGTAAATTACTTCTATTAAAAAAAAATCTTAATCCTTCCAGTACTTATCAGCTGTTGTATGCTCAACAGAAAGTTATTTTCTTTTTGAATTCCTTTTATGTCTGATCACAGTGCTCTCTGCTGACATCTCTGTCCATGTCAGGAACTGTCCAGAGCAGGATAGGTTTGCTATAGGGATTTGCTCCTGCTCTGGACAGTTCCTGATATGGACAGAGGTGTCAGCAGAGAGCACCGTGGTTAGACAGAAAAGAAATTCAAAAAGAAAAGAACTTCCCGTGGAGCATACAACAGCTGATCAGTACAGGAAGGATTAAGATTGTTTAATAGAAGTAATTTACAAAAGAAAAATTCCCCGAAGTACCCCTTTAACCCAAACATTGGTTTGTGCATTCCCTGTTTGTTGTTCTATTGCTGTTCTGTTGTTGGTTAAGCCTGTTGTTCTCTGACCTTTAATCCTGACTTCCATACTGTGTTTGTTACTTTGACTTCCCCATGCCCTGCACCTTAGTAGCATAGAGACCAGCCACTCTATTAAGGAGGTGGGCACCCCAAAACGCAGACACAGAGGGTATCAGTCAGTCCCCTGCCCATTATGACACTGTTAGCAGAAAAAGAAGGCTTCTTCTCGGAATTCCAGACATACAATTTTTTTTATCTCTATGGTACTTTCCTTCACAACATATAAGCCTTTTTTGTTATCATGTAAATAAGGCTCAAGTGCCCAGGGGGTGTTTCCCAGCACCATAAGTGCCCATACAATTCCATCCCATGTCCTTTTATTCACCCCCTCTATCCCTACTGTCAAAGGGGAGGGTAAGATTATGCAAGAAGAGAAGAATGTGGTGTAAAAGAGAAGATAGGCTTCCTAACCCCTGGCACTTGCTGTGTTAGGGAAAGCCCCCTGGGCACTTGAGCCTAATTTACATATTAACTAAAATGGCTTATATCTAGGTGCTGGAAAGGACTGTGGAGATAAAACAGGTATGCCTGGAATCGTGATGAGAAGCCCTATCTAGCCAGGTGCTGACAGAACCCACTTTTGGCACAGAAGTGAAATCGTCAACCACAGCGGCCCGCTTCCTCCATATAATGGCAGATGCCAAAATATGGAGTGTACATATCAGCCAAGATGCAGCCCAACTTTGGCGACTCCATCTGTTGCAAAACTACAACTCCCAGCATGCTGGGAATTTTAGTTTTGCAACAGATGGAGGCACCCAAGTTGGGAAATACTGGGTTAAGTGATTAAATCGAAATCCTCTGACTTTTTGACTGTACCCATGATAAAGAGCGCTGCCATAATCTGCCTGTTTGCGGTGACATTTAGACTTCTACGGGTCACAGATTATTTTTTTTTTATTCTTTAAAAAAACACATTCTTGACCTGAAGATTTATCTTCTCAATTCCCTCCTCTTGTGTGGTGACATTTATGACAAATCTCCCAGTCATCCTTTCTGCTGATGCGGAACGCGTCGGCCTTTTAAGAATACATCAGTGTCCTGGCAGTGTCCCAGAGTGTCCCGGCTCTAATCCGTCACCACTCTGGCTGTCCCAGCGGAGCGCTTCTCGGACCGCAGAAAAACCTTGGAAGTGCGGCGTCCTTCTACACGAATCACCGAGGGGAGACCGCCGGACGTCACCGGCCCCTAACAAATGAGCTTGTAAATTGCCGGCGTTGACAAGACAGATAGTTCCGCGTCCCGGAGATCGGCTTTTCGCATTAGCCAAAATTTGTCTTTGCAAAGTCTAGCTTGTTTGCACTTTTTCTTAAATTAACCAAATTATTAAAAATGTGCACTCGCTTTTTTTTTTTTTGTGGAATGTGGAAATCAATGTGTTACAGGAGTTAAATGGGTATTCCAGTTACATTTTTTTTTAGTTTTTTTCATATCAACTGGCTCCGGAAAGTTAAACAGATTTGGACTTCCGGTTCTGGCGCCATACTGTAAGGACGCATGGAACACCAGCTCCGCTGCAGCTACCCTGTTTTTGCACTCTGCTACCCGCACTTGCCCTTCTTGGAAATTACCTGCCCCACCCACCCCCACCCCAAGTGTGAGGGGTCTCTCATGGAGAGATATTTGCTCAGAAAGGGCCACTGCAAACACTCTCAGGGCTCTGGACAGACCCCCAAGTGAAAGGCCAGCTTCGACCCCATGGCAGACATCCAGGCCTCCCTCCCCTACCTGAGTTCTCAGATGGAGGTGATGATCGGGACCTATTCTCCCTGGACTATGATAGATTGCAGGCGGACATGCAGAAACAGGGCCAAACGGTGGCAAAACATGGTGGCAGACTCCAGACCCTAGAGGACGCCTCAAGTGCAGTTAACCCCCTCTGGAAGCTGACAACAAGCGTCTCTGGGATAAAGTGGAGGATCTTGAGAACAGAAACAACTTGCGGGTCGTTGGGGTCCCTGAATCGATCTCGGCACGAGACCTCCACAGGCTGTGCGAACAGATTCTACCTCAACTGCTGGGCCTCCCCCACCGCTGCCGGGTTGAGCTAGCCCATCGCCATTGTCCGGACCTCCGTTCCGTGCCAGAACCTGGAACACCGCCTGCCCTGATGATCCACACTAGTTATTGTAAAATACCTAGACTTTACAGATAAAGTTGCTCTAGTATGGGCTTTACGCCAAAAGAGAGATGGCCTTATGTTTGAAGGAGGACGCTTGCTTTTTTTGGGGGACTATTCAGCCAAAGTGTCTTGCCACCGCAAGCTGTTTTCCCCGATCTGTACTACTTTACATAGGAAACAGATACGTTTTGCCCTGGTGTATCCTGCTGCCCTTAGGGTCTACCATCCTGATGGTTCTATGTCCACGTTCACATCGCTGGATGAGGCAACTGAGAAGCTGGCGCAATATTATACCACAGCAATTCACTCTCCCCGGACAGTTCCTGATGAGGTGACTCGTTCCCCCTGGTGGAGCACCACACTGCCACGGTCTTCTATAATGGGACTTGGAGAAACGCACCTGTCCACCTGGATTATCACCGGAAGATTGATGTCCTCAGAGACGCTTTCCTGCTGATCGGTTTCTCCTCTCTGGTTCCTAAGGCTCCGCTGCTGGTGCCTAGCCCAGTGCCTTCTAGGGCCCTGAAGATGCGATCCAGTGATGCTGACAGGACTTGAGTCGTTTGTGAGACTTTCATGCACAGTTCAATGTTCGGAGGTTTGATAGTTAGGGGTACTGCTTACCTGGTGGGGGTGGGGTGGGGGGGGATAAGCAGTATAGCCATCCTTTACTAGCCTGGAGTAGTGATTTCTTGACTTGGGGATAGTGGGGGGGGGGGGATAGGAGGGCTTAGGTGGCGGGGGGGTCTTTGCTATGGGGGGGGGAGTGGAGATAATGTTGCCTAAATGCCCTGAGGGGAATATTAACCAATGCAAAATGACAGGAGAAAAAAATAGATATTTGCCCTCTCGTTTCTTTGCTATTATACTGTGTATTTTCCTCCTGTCATTTTTGTGCTCTTTGGGGATCCTGGTACACTGGAATCTGTTGCAGAGGGGAACTGCCACCTGTTTATTTTAAAGGTCTTTCCCAGATAAGTGACCAAGGTATACTTTATATATGATGGAGTTATTGTTCTTTCTCTTTGTATGGGTTCTCGCAGTACTGGGAAGAGGTGAAGTTGGAAGGAGATATTCTCCCCAATGGGGGTCTTTATTTTGTAGGGAGATCCCTGGAGATTCAGTATGGGGAAGGGTTTGTTTTGCGTTAGAGGGGGTGGGGGGGATAAGGGATGTTTACTGTGTTTCTTTATTTGCTCTGCTCGCTTTGGTCATGTGCTTTTCTCTCCTAATACTGGTCAATAATTTTACCACCTGACCTACTTTAAATACGGTATTCAACTTATCTCATTGAATGTAAAGGGTCTTAGGTCACCTTACAAACGTAATATGATTCTCCGTCGCCTGAAACGGTTCTCCCCAGATGTTGTGATGCTACAGGAAATGCGCCTTGATGCTACTGATTATGTTAGAATGAGGAAGTGGAGGGTTAAAGGGTTACTCCGTCCCTAGACATCTTATCCCCTATCCAAAGGATAGGGGATAAGATGTCAGATCGCGGGGGTGCCGCTGCTGGGGACCCCCGGGGTCTCGGCTGCAGCACCCACCTCAACGGCTTCCGGCAACGCTGGAGGCTTCGGATTACGACCACGCGAGCGAAAGAGTGTGATGTCACGCCCCGCCCCTCAATGCAAGTCTATGGGAGGGGGCATGACAGCCATCACGCCCCCTCCCATAGACTTGCATTGAGGGGCCGGGCCTGACGTGACGTCACGCTCTTCCGCGTGGTCGGAAGCCGTTGAGGTGGGTGCTGCAGCCGAGATCCCGGGGGTCCCCAGCAGCGGGACCCCCGCGATCTGACATCTTATCCCCTATCCTTTGGATAGGGGATAAGATGTCTAGGGGGCGGAGTACCCCTTTAAGGAAGTCTATGGCTCTGCAACACACCGCAAAGCCGGATTGCTGAACCTGGTGGGTAAGCAGTGTGCGGGGGAAGTGGTCTCAGTAGAAAATGATGATGAGGGGAGGTGGTGCAAAATTGTGATGACATGTGCATCAGAATCTCTTATTCTCTACTCTGCTTATGGTCCGAACGATAATAACACTTCTTTTCTTGACTCCTTGGCTGTTCAGGTCCAGAACTCTGTGGCTTCCTCCGTGATAATTGGTGGAGATTTCAATGCAGTGATGTGCTCCGATGAAGATCGAAGACGTAACAGACTTTGCTCTACTCTGCCTAGAAGGCGTGATCTTTGTCTGGCTCATTGGGCTCAGGTCGGTCTGGTGGATTCGTGGAGACTCCTGCACCCTGACTCCAGAGAGTATTCGCATTATTCCCATTCTCAGGACTCATGGTCCAGGATAAACTACTTCTTTACTTCTCCCAGTTTATCGGGTTGTATCTCTCATCACTGCATTAAAGATCTTGTGATATCTGATCATGCCCTTGTAGTCTTACGGCTTATGGACATGGTCCCCAAGGGTTCTGACTATATATGGAAGTTCCCAATGGGGCTGGTTAGAAAGGAAAAGTTCAGGGATCTACTCAGATGGTGGTGGATGGAGTATGCATCTACCAACTCTGACCATGTTCGGAACCCCTCTTTATATTGGGAGGCGGTCAAAGCGGTACTTAGGGGGTGAATTATGGCTTATGTCACCCCTTCCAAACAGAAAATAATGAAATGTTTGTTTGAAAAAGGGGATCAATTGTGAAAGGCCTATTCCCTCTTTCTATCTAATACTTCTGAGACCTCAAAGGCTGGATGGAAACAGGCAAGGATTGATTATAAGGCCTGGCTGGAGAGGAGGGAGAATTTACATAAATCACATTTTGATGTCTGACTGTTTTGTTATAGTAATAAATCTGAAAAGCTTTTGGTTAGGTTCGCAAAGGGGCCCTTTCCCCCTATCCATATAGCGATAATGAAAGAAATCTCCGGATTGGGTCATTCTTATCCTCATAAGATTGTTGACATCCTGCGTGACTACTTTTCCTCTCTGTACTCTTCCTCTACCCCTAATGTTCCCTCCTCTATTGATTGGCTATCTGCAGTTGACCTACCTATTTTATTAGATGATAATGCAGACATTACAACTAACCGGGGCTTTCAAGAATCTCTTCTCGGGGAAGGCGCTGGGGCCTGACGACTTCTCTGGTGAGTTTTACAAACTATTACTACCTGACATTGTCCCTACTGGCATTGTATAATTCCTTTCTCTCAGGAGCGTCTATACCGTCAATAATGAACACAGCTCATATCTGTGTTCTCCCTAAACCGGGCAAAGACCATTCTATTCCAGATGGCTTCCGCCCAATCTCGTTGCTCAATGTTGATCTGAAGCTAATTTCTAAAATCATGGCTGACCGTCTGGCCCGGCTCCTTCCCCGCTTGATATCTCCCGCTCAGGTTGGCTTTGTCAAGGGACAGTCTGCTGTTACTAATGTCCGCACTGTCCTTGCTGTCCTTGATGATATTCACATGCACCCGGACCGGCACCCTTCACCCGCTGTCCTTTCCATTGATGCTGAAAAAGCATTTGACAGCATGTGATGGGAGTGGCTCTGGGCTGTCTTATCTAAAATGGGCTTTTCTGGTGCTTTTCTATCCTACCTCTGGACTCTTTACTCCAACCTATTAGCTGGAATTTCTCTGCCCGGGTTCCTGTCGGCTCCCTTCTCTCCTCAGAGGGGTACCCGACAGGGATGCCCACTGTCCCCCCTACTGTTTAACCTGACCCTAGAACCCCTGTCTCATTTTCTTTAATCTAACCTAGCTGTGTCGGGTATAAAGGTAGGTTCCATGGAGCTCAAGTCCGTAGATGATCTATTACTCTTTTTATCCGATCCCTTGGCTGACCTGGACCGGGTTTTTTCTTATTGCAGCATTTTGGCGGGTCGTCTGGTTAATGTGTCCAAAAATAACCTTCTAGACCTTAAAGGTTCTTTACGGGTGGGTCTCCCTTCTACTGTTAATGTCCCTGTCTCTGTCTCCACCACCTCTGTTAAATATCTGGGGATTCTAATCGGTCGTACTCTTATAGCTCAGATTCTTGAAGACCTTCGCCGGTGGTCATCTTTACCTCTTCCTTTTCTAGCTAGATGTCACTTACTGAAAATGATGAGCTTCTCTAAACTCTTCTATCCTATGCAGACTATTCCACTTCTCATGAAACACCAGGATGTCAACCGTCTTACTTCTGCTTTCACCAAATTTATATGGGCCAACAAGTGCCCCTGAATAGCGCTACACAAATTGATTCTTCATAGAGACCAAGGTGGCCTTAATTTCCATGATTTTCATCATTATAATTTGGTGTGCTTACTGAGACTGGGTTAAGGGGTCCAGTATGTATTCTAAGTATTTGTTGGAAACAGATGTAGTACGCCCTTGGTCATTGCTTTATTACATACTAAATACTCATCTTTACCTAAAGATGTAAAAGGAAGCTTACTTATTAGAGATACGGTCGCAACCTGGAAGGCCTGTAGAGGCGGACTCAACCTTCCCTTTCTTCTTAGTAAGTGGATGCCTCTCTGGTCGCATCTGGAGTTCCCAATGGGCAGACAGAATAGACTGTATAATGACTGGAGGGCTGCGGGTATCACTTTAGTCATCTGTTCCATCCCACTGAGGATCGTTTCTATACGTTACCTGAACTGGAAATGGAATATGGCCTGGGACCTCACCACTTTCTTCAATACTCTCAGCTAATGGCCTTCCTCCATCCACGTTTACTAACGGTGTCTCAGGAAAATCGCCATATAGTCATGACGATTTTCTAGGAACCAAATCTGCCACTCATTCATTGTATTACCTTTATTGGAAAGTTAAACGTAGAGGTAGTGAGGGGGTAGAAGCCTCGATGTTTCGCTACTGGGAGGGTATATTGGGCAAAACTGACCTTCTCAAACCGATCTGGGAAGGCTAGACTAAAGTTCGCAGGGCAGTAACTAACGAGGCGTTGGGGGGGGGGGAGACCCAATTTAAAATAATACACCATGAACTATATGGATTTACTCTCCCAAGAACTGAGGCGAGCCCTAACCGTATAGAGGTGTGCCCTAGTTTCCTGTCCTAGAGTACAGGAGTTTTGGGTCTCCCTCTTCAGCTTTTTGAAGGTCTCTCTACTAGTAGATCCATTGTTAATCCTGAACAAGAAAAGGGTCCAGCGCAGCTTCTCAAAGATATGCTGCTTTATTGTATCATGCAGATAACACACAGGACATACACGGAGGTGACGCGTTTTGGCCGGTGGCACCCGGCCGGGTGCCACCGGCCGAAACGCGTCACCTCCGTGTATGTCCTGTGTGTTATCTGCATGATACAATAAAGCCACAGATCTGTGAGAAGCTGCGCTGGACCCTTTTCTTGTTCTTGATTGCTACAAGGTGAATCCGCACCTGTCCGTGCTGCAGCGGGTCTATGCCGGGTGAGCTGATCCTACTCTTCCGTTACCATTGTTAATCCTGTTTCACATCCCAATGAATGGCTTCCCCCTATCTCTTCTACTTCACGTTTTCTAACTTGTAGCTATGCGCCGTCTACTCGCACATCGGTTGGTCTCTGACCTTCAGACTAAAGAGGAGGTGCTCCAACCGGTGAAGCAATACTTATGGATCCACTGGAATTGAGAAAATCGGCTAAATCCTTTTAACAAAAATAGAAATCCTTTATCTCTATATTTCTGTCTGATGAGAAAATCAGACCAATCAAGACTCCGTTTGTTGACTCTACATGGTACCTTCGGAATAGTATTGAAAGATCCTTGGGAAGGCTTCGTATAACGTGACTTATTTACCCCGTGAAAATCTTTTATCTTGGGTTTTAACCCCTATTCGTTTTGTGAGGTGACCTAATTATTTTCTCATTTTTGTCCTATGACGAATATGTGGGGCTGGAAAGCGAGCAATATGGGGAGTGGGGGGGGGGGGAGGTTGGGTGGATATTTCAGAAATAGTTTTTGAGACTACTTGTCTCATTATGCTTCGTGATATCACATGAATTTATGTCTTGTCTGTATTATCACGTTTACTGTCTGGGGTGATGTCCCCGATGACTATTGTTGGGTATATGTTAATCAAAAATTATATAAAAAAAAAAAAAAAAAAAGTTAAACAGATTTGTAAATTACTTCCATTAAAAAAAATCTTAATCCTTCCAGTACTTATCAGCTGTTGAAGTTGAGTTGTTCTTTTCGGTCTGACCACAGTGCTCTCTGCTGACACCTCTGTCTGTCTCAGGAACTGCCCAGAGTAGGAGCAAATCCCTATAGCAAACCTATCCTGCTCTGGACAGTTCCTGAGAGATGCAGATAGGGAGAAAAAAGGAGAAAAAAGGAAAGGGAGAGGATATTCCCTCGCGTAATTACAGACACAGACATGCAAAACCCGTTTCGAGGATAAGTTCCCCCTTTTTCAATTGCAGAAATAAAGTGTAAGGTGCATATAGTGGGCCGTCATTTATAAAAGAAAAAGGGCGCTAAAACCAATGTAAGTTCAGCCCACAAAGAAGCGTAAAAAATTAAATTACATAACATGTTACATACAGGGGATCCCTGAACGGAGAAGACACCGAGGAGGCAGGTAAGGTCCCTCCCGGTGTCCTGTAAGCACTAACCCGGCTATTCAGTCGGGCTGTTCGGGACCGCCGCGGGGAAATCTCTGAACAGCCGGGTTAGTGTCACTTTCGCTTCAGACGCGGCAGTCAGCTTTGATCGCCGCGTCTGAAGGGTTAATACAGGGCCTTGTAGAGATCGGAGTTCAGTCTTTTATGTAAATAAAATCTCATTTATTACATAAATTGAGATACAGACATGCAAAACGCGTTTCGAGGGTAAGTTCCCCCTTTTTCAATTGCAGAAATAAAGTGTAAGGTGCATATAGTGGGCCGTCATTTATAAAAGAAAAAGGGCGCTAAAACCAATGTAAGTTCAGCCCACAAAGAAGCGTAAAAAATTAAATTACATAACATGTTACATATATATATCAAAGGTCTTGTAAAAACACTTTCAAAAACATATGGTAAAATGTACCGTATTTTTCGTCTAAAAAAATAAAGATTTTGAACCCAATAGTGGTCTTCAACCTGCGGACCTCCAGATGTTGCAAAACTACAACTCCCAGCATGCCCGGACAGCCGTTGGCTGTCCGGGCATGCTGGGAGTTGTAGTTTTGCAACATCTGGAGGTCCGCAGGTTGAAGACCACTGGTATGGGAGGTTATACTCACGTGTCCCCGCCGCTCCGGACCCGTCACCGCTGCCCTGGATGTCGCTCCATCGCTGTCGCCGTGTCACCGTCGCTCCAGAACGTCTCCGCTGCCGGCCGGGTATCCTTGCTCTCCGTCGCTGCCATCACGTTGTTACGCACGCCGACGCACGTCCGTGATGACGAGGAAGGAGAGCGCCGGCCATACAGGGGACCCTGAACGGAGAAGACACCGAGGAGGCAGGTAAGGTCCCTCCCGGTGTCCTGTAAGCACTAACCCGGCTATTCAGTCGGGCTGTTCGGGACCGCCGCGGTAAAATCGCGGCGGTCCCGAACAGCCCGACTGAACAGCCGGGTTAGTGTCACTTTCCCTTCAGACGCCGCGGTCAGCTTTGATCGCCGCGTCTGAAGGGTTAATACAGGGCATCACCGCGATCGGTGATGTCCTGTATTAGCCGCGGGTCCCGGCCGTTGATGGCCGCAGGGACCGCCGCGATAGGGGTGTATTCGCCGTATAAGATGCACCGACTTTTTCTCCCCAGTTTTGGGGGAAGAAAAGTGCGTCTTATACGGCGAAAAATACGGTAGTTAAAATTCCATAAGGAGCGACGTGTAAAGTATGAAGGTTTATATAGTCTTTTAGAGTGTTAATATAGTGCGGTATGATAGGTCATAGATCGGGGCTGGGCTATGTGTTCACCAAGACGAGGCTTGGAGTCAGATGTGTACGTCGTATTCTGGACTGACACGCCAGTTCATTCATAAATCGCAGTAGCCAATCAGTATAGAGCCGGTCCTGACGTCACTGTTTCTAACGACCAATAGGAGGGATTCCAGGCTGGGCGCATGTACGTCGGGGTTGATGCTGTTCTCTTCATAAAGTACGTCAACTAGTCACTGTGTAGTTCAGGACGTGGCGACCAATCGGAATTGTTTCCATTATATCTATAGGAAATAAGTGTGGCCAATGATAGAACTGCCGGCGTAGAGTGAAACCTTTAAACTCTTATGTGGTGCTTGATTCAAAATATACAAAAGATGGCTGTTTAGCCAATCAAAAACATGGCCGGGCTTTACAGCTCTTTTCGGTGACAGTCTCGTATGTATAAGTATCCAATCAGATCCTTGACGGATGTGCTTGGTTCAATTCTTTGCTTTAATAGCCAATCAGTATTGAGCCGGTTCCGGCGTCACTTCTTCTCGCGACCAATGGGAGTATTCGAGTTGAATATATGTATGTAGTTGTATACAGTGGTTCCCGCTGATCATTTCATAAACTCGGCGGCCAATCACTGTGGAGCTCACAATATAACGACCAATAAGAGTAACTCTATGGAAAGTAGACACGGCCGGTGTTGACCGTGCCGGCGTATGAGTCAAACATACAAAAAAGGATCTGTTTAACCAAAACGATCTTATAAGTTTACGCCCCCAGTTGGTCCCAGGGCGAGTTGATGATTCTTCAATGTCCAGGATTCCTCCGGCATGTATGAGTGGTGATTGTTCCTCCATCTTTAGGTACGTTATAGTGTGTGCTCAATATAGTCATTTAAACCCAAGGGATTTAATGTTTTTAATTTAAAAAATCCAATCATTTTCCCTTCTACATAGCTGAGTGTAGCGACGATGGCTTGTGACAGGGATATGTTCGATTAGCACTACCGAAAATTCTGAAAAATCCCATTCATGTCGTAATGCGGCATGACGGGAGACGCTATGTTGTGGGTAGCCTTTTTTCACGTTTGATCGGTGGTTGTTAAGACTCGTACTGAGCATTTGCATCATCCTTCCGACATATTGGGTAAGTTCCTGAGAGAGACAGAGGTGTCAGCAGAGAGCACTATTGTCCTACAGAAAAGAACAACTCAACTTCATCAGCTGATAAGTACTAGAAGAATTAAGATTTTTTCATTTGGAGTCCTAGGTTCAAATCCCACCAAGGTCAACAAAGGTGTTTGTATGTTCTGTTCTTGTCTATATGGCCCAATGGCTTCTGGGACTGTTTTGTTTTTGTTTTGTGTTTTTGTTAAACTGTAAAATGTACCATGTGAAGTGTTCTACAGAATTATTCTGTAAACCACAGATTTTTTTACAGGATTTTATAGTGTAAACTACAACATACATGTTCCCATAAGTGTTGGCCCCATCTCCATCCCGGGGTCTCTCTGCACAAATGGGGGGAATATATGATACCGTCCAGTGAGTCCCGGAGACCATCAGAAATTAATTTCATCTGTTATTGTCCCACAATTTACTCATCACCGGTAAATCTACACAACGTACAACAAGAAGGGGAGGAATATCTAGATACAAGCAGCTGCGGTACTGAGATAAAGCCAAAGCGGGGGCATCAATCACAACCCGGGCGTCTGTACACGGACATTTATTAGTATTTCTACAACATGAAAGAAACTTCTGCCAACTCTGCTGGGAAGCCAGATATATGAACAAACAGAAAGATAGATATGAGATAGATAGATATGAGATAGATAAATAGATAGAAATGAGATAGATAGATAGATAGATAGATAGATATGAGATATAGATAGATAGATAGATATGAGATAGATAGATAGATAGATAGATAGATATGAGATAGATAGATAGATATGAGATAGATAGATAGATATGAGATAGATAGATATGAGATAGCTAGATATGAGATAGATAGATAGATAGATAGATAGATAGAAATGAGATAGATAGATAGATAGATAGATAGATAGATATGAGATAGATAAATCGATATGAGATAGATAGATATGAGATAGATAGGTAGATAGATATGATATAGATAGATATGAGATAGATAGATAGATAGATATGAGATAGATAGATAGATATGAGATAGATAGATATGAGATAGATAGGTAGATAGATATGATATAGATAGATATGAGATAGATAGATGATAGATATGAGATTGATAGATAGATATGAGATAGATAGATAGATATGAGATAGATAGATAGATAGATATGACATAGATAGATACGAGATAGATAGATAGATAGATAGATAGATATGAGATAGATAGATAGATATGAGAGAGATAGATATGAGATAGATAGATAGATAGATAGATATGAGATAGATAGATAGATAGATATGAGATAGATAGAAAGATAGATAGATATGAGATAGATAGATATGAGATAGATAGATAGATATGAGATAGATATGAGATAGATAGATGATAGATATGATATAGATAGATAGATATTAGATAGATAGATATGAGATAGATAGATAGACATGAGATAGATAGATAGATAGATAGGAGATAGATGGATAGATAGATAGATAGATAGATAGATAAGAGATAGATAGATAGATATGAGATAGATAGTAGTGTTGAGCGGCATAGGCCATATTCGAATTCGCGAATATTCGCGAATATATGGACGAATATTCGTCATATTCGCGAATATTCGCATATTCGTAATATTCTTGTTTTATTTTCGCATATGCGAATATTCGCATGTGCGAAAATTAACATATGCAAAAATTTGCATATATAAAAATTTACATAAGCGAAAATTCGCACACCAGTCTCACACAGTAGTATTAGAGCCTTCTTTACACCACATAAGCTGGAAGCAGAGAGGGATGATCACTGTGATGTGTACTGTGAAAAAAAAAAAAAAAAAAAAAAAACGAATATTCGTAATTACGAATATATAGCGCTATATTCGCGAATATTCGCGAATTCGCGAATATGCGATATTCGCGAATAAAATTCGAATTGCGAATATTCGCGAGCAACACTAATAGATAGATAGATAGACATGAGATAGATAGATAGATATGAGATAGATATGAGATAGATAGATAGATAGACATGAGATAGATAGATAGATAGATAGATAGATAGATAGATAAGTTAAAATAGAGAAGAAATTTTTGGCAGCACACGTGGAGGAGGGGGGTGCACGCTGGATAACCCGGTCCCAGGTCCAAAGTAGATATGCAAAGAAGCGGCGGCACACCAATTTCCAAGTGAAAAAGAATGGATGGCTTTTATTTCAACCAAACATCTATAGGAGCGACGTTTCGCCTGTCTCACACAGGCATTGTCAAGCAGTGACTGATATACAATGTGAAGTTTAAATAGTATACAAGTGACAGCTAGTGAATCACGTGATTGTTTACAAAATACAAGGAAAACGGTATAATGTGAGGATGATCATACTATACAGGGCAAAATACACACCATATCTTAACATAAGGCGCCTGGTAGTAATGAAGAATATGTGCAAACACAAAAAAAGAAAAACATATCCGTATCCATAAGTACACAAAAAAATTTATTATAGTGGATATAAGTGTCCATATGCCGTAAGTGTACCTTCCTTGTAGGAGGAGTTCCATTGCGCGCGCCACACACAGCCCAAACACACGAGGACGCCACATCATAAGATTGTCACTTCCGTCTTGGCTCAAGACGGAAGTGACAATCTTATGATGTGGCGTCCTCGTGTGTTTGGGCTGTGTGTGGCGCGCGCAATGGAACTCCTCCTACAAGGAAGGTACACTTACGGCATATGGACACTTATATCTACGATAATAACTTTTTTTTGTGTACTTATGGATACGGATATGTTTTTCTTTTTTTGTGTTTGCACATATTCTTCATTACTACCAGGCGCCTTATGTTAAGATATGGTGTGTATTTTGCCCTGTATAGTATGATCATCCTCACATTATACCGTTTTCCTTGTATTTTGTAAACAATCACGTGATTCACTAGCTGTCACTTGTATACTATTTAAACTTCACATTGTATATCAGTCACTGCTTGACAATGCCTGTGTGAGACAGGCGAAACGTCGCTCCTATAGATGTTTGGTTGAAATAAAAGCCATCCATTCTTTTTCACTTGGAAATTGGTGTGCCGCCGCTTCTTTGCATATCTAGATAGATAGATAGCTAGATAGATAGGAGATAGATAGATAGATATGAGATAGATAGATAGATAGATACAGCGTAGAAAAGGATTCTGCAGCACTCCAGATCATGCGGTAAAAAAAATTAGGTTTATTCCATCAAACAAATGTGACGTTTCGGTCGCCAGTTGCGACCATTTTCAAGCATACAAATGTGGTATAGTGCCATCTGGAGTGCTGCAGAATCCTTTTCTACGCTGTATCCAATACCCGGGACCGGGTTTTTATCTGCTTGCACCCTCCTGTCTCCTCATCATTCTAGGAGTGCTGCTCCATCACATCTTTGCATAGATAGATAGATAGATATGAGATAGATAGATAGATAGATATGAAATAGATAGATATGAGATAGATAGATAGATATGAGATAGATAGATGTGAGATAGATACATATAAGATAGATATAAGATAGATAGATAGATAGATATGTGATAGATACTTATAAGATAGATATAAGATAGATAGATAGATACAACCAAAGAATGAGGTCACCTTACCGTGGTGGGACGGTCCACGCTATTTGGCGCCAAATTTTCAAGCTAAGTACCTCATAATTTCATAGTTTCATATCTTCATTTATTGCATTACAGCTGTATAGCTTTCCATGTTCTATCTATATACTCATGTTTCATCTATATCTTTGTGCTAGCAGTGTGCTGCTGTATTCTCCTGTAGCTGTATATTTAGCCCAGCAGCCTGCACCTGCAAGCCAGGATTTTACAATAGTTTGGAATTAATAGTGCTGGCCAACTTATTCTTTGGTTGTATTACACATACGGGGGAGGGGCTACCTCCATGTTGGCTCCTGCATCCCACCCACCTCTATTAGGTGTATATAAGGTGTCTTGGATGTTTCAGATCCTGCAATGCCTGCTGTACTGCTCACACAGAGGCATATTCACAGTGTAGGGTCCGTCCCAGAATGAGGTCACCTCACCGTGGTGGAACGGTCCACGCTATTTGGTGCCAAATTTGCAAGCTAAGTACCTCATAATTTCATAGTTTCATATCTTCATTTGTTGCATTACAGCTGTATAGCTTTTCATGTTCTATCTATATACTCATGTTTCATCTATATCTTTGTGCTAGCAGTGTGCTGCTGTATTCTCCTGTAGCTGTAGATAGATAGATAGATAGATATGTGATAGATACTTATAAGATAGATATAAGATAGATAGATAGGAGATAGAGAGATAGATATGAGATAGAGAGATAGATAGATAGATAGATATGAGACAGACAGATAGATAGATATAAGATAGATAGATAGATATGAGATAGGTAGATATGAGATAGGTAGATATATAGCTTGTGCTTATATCTTTTGGCTGCAACCCACCTGTTCCCATAAATGTCAGCCCCACTACCTCTAGGTCATTCTTACTATACAGAGATGGAGGAAAGCTTTTCATTACATCATGTCTTATTGTTCTACATATTTTTAATGAACCACAAATCATTTATCACCGGTAAATCTGCACATTGCAAGGCAAGAAGTCCATGTTTGGTGCCTCTGATTCCCTTTAGAGACTCTATTTCTAAGGAAGAGACAAGACCTCAAGTTACTGGAGGAGCCAAAGTTTTTCAGGCACCGTTCTAAGACCCACTTACACAGGAAGAACTGAGATATAGCACTAAAGTACTGTTACCCCCTAGGGCCCTAGTGTATAATTGTATTTTAGAGTCATGCACCAGTGACACAGCATCTAAGATGGCCACCTTACTACATGTGTTAGCTGAAGTGGTAATGTTGGTCATTCTCTATCTTAGATCAGTTAGCTGGTCAGGATGTTATATATGATTTATGCCGTTCTATATTTGGAAACCTCCTGGCTAGAACTTTCCAGTAGAAGGCAAGTATTTTTAAAGGGGGAGCATGTAAGCCCCTGGGATTATTGTTGTTATCATCCTGCAATTACATGAAGGGTCCAGTTGATGGCAAAACTTTTCAAGCAATTGAACTGAGCACTGATTTGAGCGGGAGAAGAAGGAGTCTGGACATGTGAGTGTGGCCTCAGGAAAAAGGATATCAGGATTTGTTCCCTAAGAGTGCTGATGCAGCTAAAAGGAATCATCTAGCAAGTTGAACAAGATTTAGAGAAAAGCAGGGCTCGGTAGGACGTGAAGAGAAACTTAAAGCTGGACTGAGCTGATTTACAGCCCTGTAAGGGTAAGCCTGAAACCCTTTGTCTGTACCACAACAGCTCACCCTTATATACAGATAAATATATGTTATATACAGATAAAATCAGCCCACTCCAAGTAACCCATTTAATTAATGTGCACCAACTGAAGGTACCCACTGGCTGTTAGGGCAATAATCATTTGTCTGATTTTGTGCCATACTTTACCTTTCTGTTCGTTATGTTACTACGCATGGTTGTTTTCCTTTATACAATAAAAAATTATGTATGTATAAGTTCATATAAGAACCAAACATTAGTACCTCTTGTAAGTATTTCTGTGTGAGCGGTGTCGGCGCATTTCTCCTCCAGCGAGGTCATCACAATCTGCAGGGGTTCGGTCCGTAGATGTGAACACTTTGCGGATACGTTTTACGTGCCGCTGAGACTTTCACCACAGACACTGAGCAGGATGAAACTTTTTTCTGGATTTCTTCAGAATTATTTTAGAACTTTTTCTACCTCCCAAAAAAATCTGTCATTATAGAAAAAAAAATTATCCACCGCGTATTAAGCGACAGGTGAACGTTTTTAATCTTTTGCGCTCGGTGGAACTTTCAAGGACAGTATGTGGCTTCTATCCCCGTGTTTTCTGCATCCCATTTGCAAAACAAATGATTTTGCCTCCAACCCTTCGCCGCCGTTTAGGAATAAATTGCTTTAATGCATAATTCAGCAGCTGGTTGTAATGTTGTTAGCAGGTGAGGCCGGGACATTGACTTAACTATACAAAGGAAAGCAATTTTATTGATTAAATTATTTATTGTAAATGAGGTTCAACACCAGCAACGCTCAGATTCAGTGTGTAAAAGGCAATGTGGGGGAAAAAAAAGACGTATATTTGGTAGTAATAATAATAATAAAGAAAATAATAGTTTAAGATATAAAGAAAGGGGGTAAATGGGTAAATTAGATGTAAATATTGAAAAATAAATCACTAGTATTATAGACTTTAAAGGGGTACTCCAGAGGGAAAAAAGTGTTTTCAAATCAACTGGTGCCGGTAAGTTAAACAGATTTATAAATTACTTCTATAGAAAAATCTTAATCCTTCCAGTACTTATCAGCTGCTGTATGTTCCACAGGAAGTTGTGTAATTGTTTCCAGTCTGACCACAGTGCTCTCTGCTGCCACCTCTGTCTGTGTCCGGTACTGTGCAGAGCAGGAGAGTTTTGCTATGGGGATTGGCTCCTGCTAGGTGACTTGAAGCTGCGATCTTCTGATCACAAGGATGGTATACAGCAGTACTTCTGTGCTGCTGTATACTATACCAGTTATTGTTACACTGACATTCAACCTACGAGAGCTAGCCACTGTAGCTGGCCTGTGAGGACCACAAACACTCTATGATGGGTATAGCCTTCACAGAGCATTCAGTACCGTCCCATATATATATATATATATATATATATATATATATATGTGGAGAAGGGATGTCGTCCATGCTGCTGCTGCTTCTGAGGGTATGCTATAGAGATATCATGGAGCAGGATCCCCTTCTCTGTGTGTGCAGTATATGGGATACATCATAGCAGATCACATCACAACCCTTTGAAAGAGCGTTAAAGGGGTACTCTGCTGCTCACAAGCTGTTCCAAACTGCTGGAGCCGGCGCCGGGAGCTCATGACGTCATAGCCACGCCCTTCATGATGTCCTGTCCCGCCCCCTCAATGCAGGTCTATGAGAGGGAGCGTGACGGCTGCTACACCCCCCAACCATAGACTTGCATTGAGGGGGCGGGGCGTGACATCATGAGGGGCAGGGCTATGACGTCACGAACAGTTTGTTCCAAACGCTAAACAGCGGAATACCCCTTTAACCCCTTAAGGACACAGCCCTTTTTCCCCTTAAGGACTGAGCCCTTTTTCGCAATTCTGACCACCATCACTTTACACATTAATTACTCTAAAACGCTTTTACCGAATATTCTGATTTTGAGATTGTTTTTTCGCAACATATTCTACTTTATTTTGGTGGTAAATTTTCGGCGTTACTTACATCCTTTTTTGCTGAAAAATCCCAAAATTTCATGAACATTTTGAAAATTTTGCATTTTTCTAACTTTGAAGCTCTCTGCTTGTAAGGAAAATGGATATTCCAAATAAATGATATTTTTATTCACAAATACAATATGTCCACTTTATCTTGGCATCATAAAATGGACATATTTTTACTTTTTGAAAAAATTAGAGGGCTTCAAAGTAAAGCAGCAATTAAAAAAAAATCATGAAAATTGCTAAATCTGAGGGGACAGATGTTACAGAACTACAACTCCCAGCATGCCTGAGCAGTCTAAGCATGCTGAGAGTTGTAGTTTGGCAACAACTGGAGGGCTACCATTTGGGAACCACTGTAACATTGGTCTCCAAACTGTGACCCTCCAGATGTTGAAAAACTACAACTCCCAGCATGCCCAGACAGCCTCCTCCCCCCCCCCCCCCGTTCTTCCCGACATCCAGGGGTGGGCAGAACGGGCGAGGGTTTCCATGGCAACCCCCTGTCCTGCACTGCCATTGGTCAGAACTCAGTTCTGACTAATGGCAGGGGATAAGAGGAGATCGCAGCACTGCGACCTCGCTCCTGTCCCTCAGGATGATCAGGGGTGTCACTGACAACTCCGATCATCCCTATTTGCCTGGGTGATCGAGTCACCAGAGACCTGCTTAGCCCGGAATAGCAGAAAATTGCATGTCTGAAATGACATGCGATTTTCTGCGATCGCCGACATGGGGGGGTCTCAGGACCCCCCTGGGCGATGTGCCGGGATGCCTGCTGAATGATTCCAGCAGGAAACCTGGTCCGGGCCCCCAACCGGTTAGCGGCGGGGACCGGAATTCCCACGGGCGTATGCATACGCCCCACGTCCTTAAGGACTCGGAATGCAGGGAGTATGCTTACGCCCCACGTCCTGAACAGGTTAAGTACCTTTCAACTATGATGCATATATACATCACGTGTCACATAACAGGAAGGGATGTCCTCCATGCTGCTGCTGCTGCTTCTGAGGGTGTGCTACTGACATATAGGGGAGCAGGATCCCCCTTCTGTGTGTGTGCAGTGTATGGGATACATCCTAGCAGATCACATTACAACCCTTTTAAGAAGTTATTAAAAGGCTTAAATGGTCAATCTTGTTGCAAATAACTTACCTCCAAGCGATAGCCAACGTGATTCCGTACATATTGTTTTTCTTTATTCAAATTTTTTAATCCCAAACAGTTAACAAACTTTACATACCATTTCTATTGCACATTATTCCTCAAAACCCTTTTCAAAATAAATAAATAAATAAATAAATACAAATTTAAAATAATAAAAAAAAAACAAATAAATAAATATAAAAATAAATAAATGAAAAAATATCTTAACAAATAAATAAAAAAAATTAATAAAATAAAAAAATAAAAATCCTCAAATTAAGTCAATGTGTTGGGTACATGTTCTGTACATCCCCGGCTCATCCTTATGAACATCATTT
The DNA here is from genome assembly GCF_029499605.1 of Hyla sarda. NCBI lineage: Eukaryota > Metazoa > Chordata > Amphibia > Anura > Hylidae > Hyla > Hyla sarda. The sequence goes on from NC_079190.1 coordinate 6,994,273, forward strand.
GCATTCTCCGGCCTCTTGCACTGTTGTTATTGTGACTGTTTTCAGTGGCTGGTATAAATATTTGATCATTTTCCGAGCGTGGGTGGCGCCCGCGGGAACAAGGTGATTCCGTGATGGGATCTATAGATCAAAACCGATGAGAAAAAAATCTGATGATTTATAAACTGAAGGACTAATTGCCTCGGAATATTCCCATTCATCCCCACAAGCTCTTTGAACAGACTCAGAGCCAGAACATCATCCGCTCCATATGAGAGACTTAAAAAGCCTTTACCGGCAAAAATCGCTTCTACAAACGTCCTTTTGTGTGAAGTCTTTTAATATTCAGATTAATGCCGGTGACCGACAAGGGTAACAGGAACACTGGTTCTACTTGAGGTTGGACTCTCACAGTCTCTTCAACTCTCACAGTCTCTTCACTCCGCTCCTTTCCATTTGATTACATAAAGGGGTATTCCAGGGAAAAAACTTTTTTTTTTAGATCAACTGGTTCCAGAAAGTTATACAGATTTGTAAATTACTTCTATTAAAAAATCTTAATCCTTCCAATAATTATCAGCTACTGAAGTTGAGTTGTTCTTATCTGTCTCAAAACAGTGCTCTCTGCTGACATCTCTGCTTGTCTTGGGACCTGGACAGAGTAGAAGAGGTTTGCTATGGGGATTTGCTTCTACTCTGGACAGCTCCCGAGACTCTGGTCATCTGAGAGCACTTAGACAGAAAATAACAACTCAACTTCAGCAGCTCATAAGTACTGAAGGGATTAAGATTTTTTAATAGAAGTAATTTACAAATCTGTTTAACTTTTTGGAGCCAGTTGACATATATATATATATATATATATATATATATATATATATATATATATATATATATATATAAAAAAGTTTTTTCCTGGATAACCCCTTTAAATGGTACCTGTCATCAGTAATAAAAATATGTTATAGATTTGCCAATTTGAATTACTTTTCAAATATACTTCCTAATAAAATTTTGTAACTTTATGTGTTAAATTAACCCCTAAAAGTTTGGCCACCAGAGGTACTCCTTCTGGTCCTGTCTGCAGTCCTGCTAACAGAATGTCTCCTGAAGCAGCCTGGCAGAGATAAAAGTCAGCAAATGCAGGCAGGACCTCAGCTCAGCACAGTGTATAGAGCGCAGTGCATAGAGCGCAGTGCATGGAGCGCAGTGTATGGAGCGCAGTGTATGGAGCGCAGTGTATGGAGCGCAGTGTATGGAGCGCAGTGTATAGAGCGCAGCGTATGGAGCGCAGGGTATGGAGCGCAGCGTATGGAGCGCAGCGTATGGAGCGCAGCGTATGGAGCGCAGTGTATAGAGCACAGTGTATAGAGCGAAGTGTATAGAGCGCAGTGTATGGAGCGCAGTGCATGGAGCGCAGTGTATGGAGCGCAGTGTATGGAGCGCAGTGTATGGAGCGCAGTGTATGGAGCGCAGTGTATGGAGCGCAGCGTATGGAGCGCAGCGTATGGAGCGCAGTGTATAGAGCACAGTGTATCGTGCACAGTGTATAGAGCGAAGTGTATAGAGCGCAGTGTATAGAGCGCAGTGTATAGAGAGCAGTGCATAGAGCGCAGTGCATAGAGCGCAGTGTATAGAGCGCAGTGTATAAAGCGCAGTGTATGGAGCGCAATGTATGGAGCGCAGTGTATAGAGCGCAGTGTATAGAGCGCAGTGTATGGAGCGCAGTGTATGGAGCGCAGTGTATAGAGCAAAGTGTATAGAGCGCAGTGTATAGAGTGCAGTGTATAGAGCACAGTGTATAAAGCGCAGTGTATAGAGGGCAGTGTATAGAGCGCAGTGTATAGAGCGCAGTGTATAGAGCGCAGTGTATGGAGCACAGTGTATGGAGCGTAGTGTATAGAGCGCAGTGTATAGAGCGCAGTGTATAGAGCGCAGTGTATGGAGCACAGTGTATGGAGCATAGTGTATAGAGCGCAGTGTATAGAGCGCAGTGTATAGAGCACAGTGTATAAAGCACAGTGTATAGAGCGCAGTGTATAAAGCACAGTGTATAGAGCACAGTGTATAAAGCGCAGTGTATAGAGGGCAGTGTATAGAGGGCAGTGTATAGAGCGCAGTGTATAGAGCGCAGTGTATAGAGCGCAGTGTATAGTGCACAGTGTATAAAGCACAGTGTATAGAGCGCAGTGTATAGAGCGCAGTGTATAGAGCGCAGTGTATAGAGCGCAGTGTATAGTGCACAGTGTATAAAGCACAGTGTATAGAGCACAGTGTATAGAGCACAGTGTATAGAGCACAGTGTATAAAGCACAGTGTATAGAGCGCAGTGTATAAAGCGCAGTGTATAGAGCGCAGTGTATAGAGCGCAGTGTATAGAGCGCAGTGTATAGAGCACAGTGTATAGAGCACAGTGTATAAAGCACAGTGTATAGAGCGCAGTGTATAGAGCGCAGTGTATAAAGCACAGTGTATAGAGCACAGTGTATAGAGCGCAGTGTATAGAGCGCAGTGTATAGAGCGCAGTGTATAGAGCGCAGTGTATAGAGCGCAGTGTATAGAGCGCAGTGTATAGAGTGCAGTGTATAAAGCACAGTGTATAGAGGACAGTGTATAGAGCGCAGTGTATAGAGCGCAGTGTACTGAGCACAGTGTACAGAGCACAGTGTATAAAGCACAGTGTATAGAGCGCAGTGTATAGAGCGCAGTGTATAGAGCACAGTGTATAAAGCACAGTGTATAAAGCACAGTGTATAGAGCGCAGTGTATAGAGCGCAGTGTATAGAGTGCAGTGTATAAAGCACAGTGTATAGAGGACAGTGTATAGAGCGCAGTGTATAGAGCGCAGTGTACTGAGCACAGTTTATAGAGCACAGTGTATAGAGCACAGTGTATAAAGCACAGTGTATAGAGCGCAGTGTATAGAGCGCAGTGCATAGAGCGCAGTGTACTGAGCACAGTGTATAGAGCGCAGTGTATAGAGCGCAGTGTATAGAGGACAGTGTATAGAGCACAGTGTATAAAGCACAGTGTATAAAGCACATTGTATAAAGCACAGTGTATAGAGCACAGTGTATAGAGCACAGTGTATAGAGCGCAGTGTATAGAGCGCAGTGTATAGAGCACAGTGTATAGAGCGCAGTGTATGGAGCACAGTGTATAGAGCGCAGTGTATAGAGCGCAGTGTATAGAGCACAGTGTATAGAGCGCAGTGTATAGAGCACAGTGTATAGAGCGCAGTGTATGAAGCACAGTGTATAGAGGACAGTGTATGAAGCACAGTGTATAGAGGACAGTGTATAGAGCACAGTGTATAAAGCACAGTGTATAGAGCGCAGTGTATAGAGCGCAGTGTATAGAGCACAGTGTATAGAGCACAGTGTATAGAGCGCAGTGTATAGAGCACAGTGTATAGAGCGCAGTGTATAGAGCGCAGTGTATGAAGCACAGTGTATAGAGCACAGTGTATAAAGCGCAGTGTATAGAGCGCAGTGTATAGAGCGCAGTGTATGAAGCACAGTGTATAGAGGACAGTGTATAAAGCACAGTGTATAGAGCACAGTGTATAAAGCGTAGTGTATAGAGGACAGTGTATAGAGCACAGTGTATAAAGCGCAGTGTATAGAGCGCAGTGTATAGAGGACAGTGTATAGAGCACAGTGTATAAAGCGCAGTGTATAGAGCGCAGTGTATAGAGCGCAGTGTATAGAGCGCAGTGTATAGAGCACAGTGAAGAGCACAGTGTATAGAGCACAGTGTATAGAGCGCAGTGTATAAAGCGCAGTGTATAGAGCGCAGTGTATAGAGCGCAGTGTATAGAGCACAGTGTATAGAGGACAGTGTATAAAGCACAGTGTATAGAGCACAGTGTATAGAGCACAGTGTATAGAGGACAGTGTATAAAGCGCAGTGTATAGAGCGCAGTGTATAGAGCGCAGTGTATAGAGCACAGTGTATAGAGTGCAGTGTATAGAGCACAGTGTATAGAGGACAGTGTATAAAGCGCAGTGTATAGAGCGCAGTGTATAGAGCGCAGTGTATAGAGCGCAGTGTATAGAGTGCAGTGTATAAAGCACAGTGTATAGAGGACAGTGTATAGAGCGCAGTGTATAGAGCGCAGTGTACTGAGCACAGTTTATAGAGCACAGTGTATAGAGCACAGTGTATAAAGCACAGTGTATAGAGCACAGTGTATAGAGCACAGTGTATAGAGGACAGTGTATAAAGCGCAGTGTATAGAGCGCAGTGTATAGAGCGCAGTGTATAGAGCGCAGTGTATAGAGTGCAGTGTATAAAGCACAGTGTATAGAGGACAGTGTATAGAGCGCAGTGTATAAAGCACAGTGTATAGAGCGCAGTGTATAGAGCGCAGTGCATAGAGCGCAGTGTACTGAGCACAGTGTATAGAGCGCAGTGTATAGAGCGCAGTGTATAGAGGACAGTGTATAGAGCACAGTGTATAAAGCACAGTGTATAGAGCGCAGTGTATAGAGCGCAGTGCATAGAGCACAGTTTATAGAGCACAGTGTATAGAGCACAGTGTATAAAGCACAGTGTATAGAGCGCAGTGTATAGAGCGCAGTGCATAGAGCGCAGTGTACTGAGCACAGTGTATAGAGCGCAGTGTATAGAGCGCAGTGTATAGAGGACAGTGTATAGAGCACAGTGTATAAAGCACAGTGTATAAAGCACATTGTATAAAGCACAGTGTATAGAGCACAGTGTATAGAGCACAGTGTATAGAGCGCAGTGTATAGAGCGCAGTGTATAGAGCACAGTGTATAGAGCGCAGTGTATGGAGCACAGTGTATAGAGCGCAGTGTATAGAGCGCAGTGTATAGAGCACAGTGTATAGAGCGCAGTGTATAGAGCACAGTGTATAGAGCGCAGTGTATGAAGCACAGTGTATAGAGGACAGTGTATGAAGCACAGTGTATAGAGGACAGTGTATAGAGCACAGTGTATAAAGCACAGTGTATAGAGCGCAGTGTATAGAGCGCAGTGTATAGAGCACAGTGTATAGAGCACAGTGTATAGAGCGCAGTGTATAGAGCACAGTGTATAGAGCGCAGTGTATAGAGCGCAGTGTATGAAGCACAGTGTATAGAGCACAGTGTATAAAGCGCAGTGTATAGAGCGCAGTGTATAGAGCGCAGTGTATGAAGCACAGTGTATAGAGGACAGTGTATAAAGCACAGTGTATAGAGCACAGTGTATAAAGCGTAGTGTATAGAGGACAGTGTATAGAGCACAGTGTATAAAGCGCAGTGTATAGAGCGCAGTGTATAGAGGACAGTGTATAGAGCACAGTGTATAAAGCGCAGTGTATAGAGCGCAGTGTATAGAGCGCAGTGTATAGAGCGCAGTGTATAGAGCACAGTGAAGAGCACAGTGTATAGAGCACAGTGTATAGAGCGCAGTGTATAAAGCGCAGTGTATAGAGCGCAGTGTATAGAGCGCAGTGTATAGAGCACAGTGTATAGAGGACAGTGTATAAAGCACAGTGTATAGAGCACAGTGTATAGAGGACAGTGTATAAAGCGCAGTGTATAGAGCGCAGTGTATAGAGCGCAGTGTATAGAGCACAGTGTATAGAGCACAGTGTATAAAGCGCAGTGTATAGAGAGCACAGTGTATAAAGCGCAGTGTATAGAGCGCAGTGTATAGAGCGCAGTGCATAGAGCGCAGTGTATAGAGCGCAGTGTATAGAGCACAGTGTATAAAGCGCAGTGTATAGAGCACAGTGTATAAAGCACAGTGTATAGAGGACAGTGTATAAAGCCCAGTGTATAAAGCGCAGTGTATAAAGCGCAGTGTATAGAGCGCAGTGTATAGAGCGCAGTGTATAGAGCGCAGTGTATAGAGGACAGTGTATAAAGCACAGTGTATAGAGCACAGTGTATAGAGCACAGTGTATAGAGCACAGTGTATAGAGCACAGTGTATAAAGCACAGTGTATAGAGGACAGTGTATAGAGGACAGTGTATAAAGCACAGTGTATAGAGCGCAGTGTATAGAGGACAGTGTATAAAGCACAGTGTATAGAGCGCAGTGTATAGAGGACAGTGTATAGAGGACAGTGTATAAAGCACAGTGTATAGAGGACAGTGTATAGAGCACAGTGTAAAGAGCGCAGTGTATAGAGCACAGTGTATAAAGCACAGTGTATAAAGCACAGTGTATAGAGCGCAGTGTATAGAGCGCAGTGTATAGAGCACAGTGTATAGAGCGCAGTGTATAGAGGACAGTGTATAAAGCACAGTGTATAGAGGACAGTGTATAGAGCACAGTGTATAAAGCGCAGTGTATAGAGCGCAGTGTATAGAGCGCAGTGTATAGAGCGCAGTGTATAGAGCACAGTGTATAAAGCACAGTGTATAGAGCGCAGTGTATAGAGCACAGTGTATAGAGCGCAGTGTATAGAGTGCAGTGTATAGAGCACAGTGTATAGAGCACAGTGTATAAAGCACAGTGTATAGAGCACAGTGTATAGAGCACAGTGTATAGAGGACAGTGTATAGAGCGCAGTGTATAGAGCACAGTGTATAGAGCACAGTGTATAAAGCACAGTGTATAGAGCACAGTGTATAGAGCGCAGTGTATAGAGTGCAGTGTATGAAGCACAGTGTATAAAGCACAGTGTATAGAGCGCAGTGTATTGAGGACAGTGTATAGAGCGCAGTGTATAAAGCACAGTGTATAGAGCGCAGTGTATAAAGCACAGTGTATAAAGCACAGTGTATAAAGCACAGTGTATAGAGCACAGTGTATAAAGCGCAGTGTATAGAGCGCAGTGTATAGAGCGCAGTGTATAGAGCGCAGTGTATAGAGCGCAGTGTATAAAGCACAGTGTATAAAGCGCAGTGTATAGAGCACAGTGTATAGAGCACAGTGTATAAAGCACAGTGTATAAAGCACAGTGTATAGAGCGCAGTGTATAGAGCGCAGTGTATAGAGCGCAGTGTATAGAGCGCAGTGTATAGAGCGCAGTGTATAGAGCGCAGTGTATAAAGCACAGTGTATAGAGCACAGTGTATAGAGCACAGTGTATAGAGCACAGTGTATAGAGCACAGTGTATAGAGCGCAGTGTATAAAGCACAGTGTATAGAGCGCAGTGTATAGAGCGCAGTGTATAGAGCGCAGTGTATAGAGCGCAGTGTATAGAGCGCAGTGTATAGAGGACAGTGTATAGAGCGCAGTGTATAAAGCGCAGTGTATAGAGCGCAGTGTATAGAGCGCAGTGTATAAAGCACAGTGTATAGAGGACAGTGTATAGAGCACAGTGTATAAAGCGCAGTGTATAGAGCACAGTGTATAAAGCGCAGTGTATAGAGCGCAGTGTATAGATCGCAGTGTATAGAGCGCAGTGTATAGAGCGCAGTGTATAATCCACATTGTTCATATTATCATATCTTCCTTTAATCTTCATTCCGGTTTCTGAACTGTATGTTATATCCTGCTTTGTTTGTATTTATAGATCTGTTCGTTGGTTCCGTTATATTCCTGACTTGTTTCCTGACATTTACAGTTTTGTTTGTTTTGTTTGATTTTATCTCAATGAAGGGATCGGCTCCAAGTTGTTGATTCGTTGTTTAGGGTGGATGGGCAAGTAGGCAGGGAGAGTGGTTTATAGGGACAGCTTTAGGGCTCACATCTCCCTGCCCCCCCCCCCCCCCCCATTCATTACAATCACATGCTGGGCTGCTCTTGTATGGCTGCAGATGACATCACGCTAGCAGGGGAACACCCCTTCCCAGTCTATGGAGCTGATTAAGACTGAGCAGAAGATACAGCCCAATATCAAGGTAGAAAATGTAAAAATAATAAAAATAAAGGCAGATGGTGGTTTATCAGGATGGGGGAGTTGACGTGGAGGATTAAGAAATGTATCAAGCTCATGACAGGTACTTTTTATAACCGGGCCAATCCAGCAAGTATTATTTATCTCACAGAGACATGACAAGACCTTGATTGGTCAAGAGTTGCTAAAGCGCTTCACTCCCCTGCTCTCCCAATACGGGTTCCATAGATTTACTATAGAACTCGACTGCTGTAAAGAGATGGGGAGAAGCATTCAGCCATGTGCTACTCCAGGCCCGGTCAGTGTTCTGAACACCCAGACCCTGATCGACCAAAACCTCCAATGTTACTTTGTTTTAAGAAATGATGGTAGCAACACTTTAAGGGTCTGTTCCTCAATGACCCCAACCAGATGAGACCTGTAAATATGGTAGCCACTAGGGGGTAATAACTAGGGTTTTGCTGGATGTAGTAGTCCTTACTGTGTAAATCACATTGTAACCTAATGTTCCTCTGTGACCCCAACCTTGTGGATAGTGACGTTGTTCCTGAATAGTGAAAAGTGCAGAAATGAGACCTCTGGACACTAGGATTCCGTGAAATAACCTGTAAAGCTTTATTTAACTCCTTGTGCAAGTTCAATGAAATACAGTGGATTAAATACAACATGGTAGGTTACAACTTTGGTGTCAGAAAAATAGATATTTGGTAACTGTCCCTTTATTTAGCACTTCCATGGCAGCTGAACTGAATTTAGCAGTTCCATAATTCCCCATTTCTCTGATGGTCATATAGAGGACCTCTTCCTTCTGTACACTAGTTGGTTAACCTTGGTATTACTCACTAGGTTTCACTTGTGAGCTGCTCTAATAAGTCTTTTCACTTTAAGGATTTGGTCTGGAGTCCGAATTAATTTACGAGGTCTCGTCTGGGTATTGAATATATTTGTAGTGTCCCAGTGCGACTGTTCCAGCTACCATCCTAAGAAAGTGGAGAGACAAAAAGTACTGGAGAGTTTTTGCAAATGCTTGTGCGTTGCACTCTCTTGCAGGTTTTGTGAAGTCTAAAGGGTTAACATTTTGTGCATATACTGTACACAGTTAAAAGGTGCTTTGGTCACAGGCTACTAATAGCCAATCATATCAGGAGAAAGTCCTTAGTTCCCTTCCATAGACTTGCATCACTCCCCCTCCGATAGATGTGCATTGAGGGGGCGTGGTCGTGATGTCACAAGGGTGTGTGGCCATGACATCACGAGCCTCCGGCGCTGTACGGAGCTCTAAAGCAGTGGTCTTCAACCTGCGGACCTCCAGATGTTGCAAAACTACAACTCCCAGCATGCTCGGACAGCCAACGGCTGTCCGTGCATGCTGGGAGTTGTAGTTTTGCAACATCTCGAGGTCTGCAGGTTGAGGACCACTGCTCTAAAGGAATGCCGGGTGCAGCAGGGAGATCGAAGGGGCCCCAGCAGTGAGATCCCCGCAATAAGACACCTTATCCCCTATCCAAAGATGTCTAGGGGCAGAGTACCCCTTTAAAGGGGCTATCCAATGGTTTGTAAAAATTTATATCCTTCTGGGGCCAGTAGAAACCTTGTCCTCTGCAGCTCCAGAATGGCTCAGTCTAGTCCCCCGATCTTCTGTCTTGTTCCTGCTTATGAGACAATTAGAGATGAGCGAACTTACAGTAAATTCGATTCGTCACGAACTTCTCGTCTCGGCAGTTGACGACTTTTCCTGCATAAATTAGTTCAGCTTTCAGGTGCTGGAAAAGGTGGATACAGTCCTAGGAGACTCTTTCCTTGGAATGTATCCACCTTTTCCAGCCCACCGGAGCACCTGAAGGCTGAACTAATTTACGCAGGATAAGTCATCAACTGCCGAGCCGAGAAGTTCGTGACGAATCGAATTTACTGTAAGTTCGCTCATCTCTAGAGACAAGCTCTCGAGCAGGACCTGCCGGCTTAGCCAAACACTGGCCGCATTGGTGTCCCGTCTCGGAAGCAAGAAGAAGAGAGAAGATCGAGGGATTTGACAGAACCAAATGGGAGCTGTGAGTAGACCATTGGGGGACCAGGCTAGGTGAGTATAGGATTTGTTCAATTTGTTCCCGGATTTATAGGAAAGTCCAGCCATCTGAACAGAATTGTCTTATACCCTCTGGATAGCACAACCAGCCAGGACCATCATCACGCTGAGTGCAAGAACCAGGAGGTCTAAACGATTAATCGGGGTGAGTGGCACGAAGGAACTGTCTGCTTACCAGCCTGTTATCCACATCGCGAGGTCTGCACTACCAGCATACACCGAGAGACCTGCACGAACCACTCGGGTGAGCGGTACGTAGTACCACACGCCTTTTTCAACAAGCCGGTGTAAACTCATGAAAGACTGTTAATATCTGTTATCCATAGGATATAGGACAATTCTCTGTTCAGACGGCTGGACTTTCCAATTATTATATTATATTATTATTATACCCTACAGCACTGCCATTAAAGGGGTACTCCACTGCTAGACATCTTATCCCCTATCCAAAGCATAGGGGATAAGTTGTCTGATCACAGGGGGTCCCACTGCTCGGGGCCCCGCGATCTCCCGCAGCACCCAGTATTCTAAACAAATGCCGGGGTCCTGCAACATTGGTTGCCACATCAAGGCCACGGCCCCTCGTGACGTCACACCACGCCTCCTCCATTCATGTCTATGGGAGGGGGTGTGTCGTTCGACGCGCCACCTCCCATAGACATGAATGGAGGGGGCATGGCGTGATGTCACAAGGGGGTGTGGCCGTTACATCATGATCATGGCGTCCAGCTTTAAGCGTTCTGAACAAAATCTGGAGCACCGTAGTACCCCTTTAACTATACTTCTTATAAGCTCATTTTCCGTATTTATTTGGACATTAACATAATTTCTTTAGTACTGTTTATATTTGTAATTAAAGGGGTACTACAGAGGCCGTGATCATGATGTCACGGCACGCCCCCTCCATTCATGTCTATGGGAGGGGGCGTGTCGGCCGACACGCCCCCTCCCATAGACATGAATGGAGGGGGCGTGGTGTGATGACACAAGGGCGTGGCATGACGTCAAGAACACTGCTACAGGAGCCTGCAATTGTTTAGAATGCTGGGTGCTGCGGGAGATCGCTGGGCCCCGCAGCGTGAGCCCCGCGATCCGACATCTCATCCCCCCATCCTCTGCATAGGGAATAAGATGTCTAGCAGCGGAGTACCCCTTCAATGTGTATCATTCCTACACTAGCAAGGGCCCTGCTATTGGTGGAGGTTTTTATGAATTATTCTTTTTAGAATAAATTTATTTTAATGTATGAACTGTTGTTCTATATATCACAGATTTTCGAGCGATAGTTGTCCTCCAGATAACACCAGCAGGAGAAGCTCTCCTTTGTGAACCGTACATCAATGCTTCTTCCTATTATTTACCATCACAGACAGATCATTTCTAGGTTTATTGATACTTCAGGATGGGAAATAGTCCCTCATTTTCATGGAAAATAATATAATATGGTAACAATCGTGTTAGAGAAGGAGATGACATCATATACGAACCCAGGAGACCATCTTTGATTCTTATGGATTAGGTTTCTTATCGAGGATAATAACGATTTTCTAAAATGGAAACATTGATTTTAATTCACCAATAATTCCACTTCAGCCGACGTGGAAGATACTGAAGCAGATCAGTCATTAAAGGGGCACTCTGTTGGAAACATCTTATTCCCCATCCGGGCCGGCAGCGACGGCGTCCGGAATACGGAAGCTTGCAGCTTCCACGTTCGTGACGTCACACCATGTCCCCTCCATTCATGTCTATGGGAGGCGCGCGACGGCTAGTACATAGCCGTCACACCTCCTCCCATAGAAGTGAATAGAGGGGGCATGGCGTGCATCGGCAGTCATCTGGCAAGGAGTGGAGTTCGCTCCGTGCACTGAATTACAGGGGTGCCGTGCCGGAGATTGCAGGGTTCCCCAGTGGCGGGACCCCCGCTATCCAACATCTTATCCCCCATCCTTTGAATAGGGGATAAGATGTTTCCAATGGAGTAACCCTTTAAAGGGCTTGTCCATATTCACTCTACTAAGGCATATGGACAGCTCCTACTTGTAAACCTCCATGAGCAAGAGCATATACTTTAGAGCGACTCTAAATCAACACCTTACACTACCATGTAGTCTCCCATTCATTTCTATGGATGCCATAAGACTTCATACTTCATTATCCCTGCATTGGCCCCCAGAGCTTAGCTTTGAGCTTCTCTCAATGTCCAAGCCTATTATTAGGAGTTAGAGACCTGATGTGAGATGCTGTTCTACCCAGCCGGTATGCCTTTGGGCAAAACTCAGGAGTGGAGTCTAAGTACCCTCTAGATCTTCACTTTTATGCCACTCCAGGATGTGGAAGTTGGACACTGCTGCTACAGGGTACTAGGCTTAAAGGAGTATTCCAGTTTAGACAAATGCATCCCCTATCCAAAGGACAGGGGATACGTGACAGATCGTGGGTCGAACCCCTCGTGATCTCCTGCCCCGACTCTCCTTGCACGTCCCCTCAATACATCTTTAAGGGAGAGCCAAAGCTCTGTACTCGTGTAACTCCGGCTCTCCTATAGAGATGCATGAAGGGTGCATGTGCCAACCCTACTTCGTGAACAAGAAAAGCTGGAGCACCTTGCAGGAGACTACTGAGGGTCCAAGAGGTAAGACCCCCCACGAACTGACACTTGTCCCCTATCATTTGGATAGTAGATACATTTTTCTAAACTGGATAACCCATTTAAGAGCTTTGATTTACCTTTGTAGGACAGAAATTTGTTTTGCAACCACTTCCTGTCAGCCAAATTATCTCTTCTGTGTCAATCATTAAGTAATTTAGAGGATCCCGCTTCCCTCTCTTAGGTCTTCCTGGAAAAGAGATCCTCTTCCATCAACATCCCTGTTCAGAGACGCACTATTGAAACATGTGGCTACCAGTGGCGTAGCTATAGAGGTCGCAAAGGTCACAACCACGACCGGGCCCCATAACCGGGGGGGCCCACAGGGCCTTCCTGCCACTACACTATATGCATTACTGCAGGCCAGCCGACAGGATGGCCCTCGTGCATTGTCCGAGGACCCGGGCCTGAGCAGGAGGCCCATCGCTGCCTGCCCTTTTCTTTACATACTTTTCATGCTGGCCCGGCCCCTTTCAGCCAGCGTCAGACCGGAAAGGTCAGAGGCTGCTGGGGGCAGACCGTGCCCCGTGCAGGCACGTATGTCTGCTCCAAGCCCCTTACGCATCCTCGCCTCTGACCCTGCTAGCTTCTTTCATCCCTGGCAGTACTCACAAGCAGTGGCCTCATACACCTAATGTCTGCAGCAGCCTCCGACTCGCATTCTCGGCTCCTGGTGAGTGGCAGGCCGCATAGGGGGGTGTCGGGATGATGTTTGTATGCATGTTTGATATGTTTGTATGCATGCATGATGTATGTATACATGTATGATGTGTGTGTGTGCATGTATGATGTGTGCATGAATGGAGTATGATGTGTGTGTATGTTGTGTGTGTGTGTGTATGTGTATGTATGTATGCATGTGTTTGCATGTATAATGTATGTGTGTGTATGAAAAACAGGACCGGTCCCTTAGGCGCCAACGCTGCTGAGCCAGGAAGGGGCTGTGTGCGGCTGTGGTGGGCTGGCAGCGACAGGCAGCAGGGCTATGCGCATCATGATTCATGATTCATGAGGGTTAAATTACCGGCTGCTGGTCCTGGCTAACGCGTGCATGTCACCCTAGGGACACTGCTGCTGAATATTCTGTGATAAAGCTGTCATGTGACCAATAGAGCAGCAGAGAGCGACCAAAGTGCAGCGGAGCATGGCGAAGGATGCTGGTCAGGAATGAGAGGGAGCATAGGTGCGTTTCAGTGTTGGTCGGTGCATCATGGTTCTTGGTACATGGTGTGGCACAGCATATGGCGTTACAGTATATATGGGGGCACAGTAAGGTGGCACTGACACAGAAATCCAGCCTATGGAGCAATTGCCACATTATAGAGAAAGGGTTCAGTGTGGTGGTGGTGGTAGTATTATAATATTCAGGGGTACAGTGTGTGGCAGTATTATATTCAGGGGTACAGTGTGTGGCAGTATTATATTCAGGGGTACAGTGTGTGGCACTATTATTTTCAGAATGTACAGTGTATGGCAGTATTATTTTCAGAGGATTCAGTGTGGTAGTATTAAATTCAGGGGTACAGTGTGTGGCACTATTATTTTCAGAATGTACAGTGTATGGCAGTATTATTTTCAGAGAGTACAGTGTGTGGCAGTATTATATTCAGATGGTTCAGTGTGGTAGCATTATATTCAGGGGCACAGTGAGTGGCAGTATTATATTCAGGGGGTACAGTGTGTGGCAGTATTATATTCAGAGGGTACAGTGTGTGGCAGTATTATATGCAGATGGTTCAGTGTGGTAGTATTATATTCAGATGGTTCAGTGTGGCAGTATTATATTCAGAGGGTACAGTGTGTGGCAGTATTATATTCAGAGGGTACAGTGTGTGGCAGTATTATATGCAGATGGTTCAGTGTGGTAGTATTATATTCAGATGGTTCAGTGTGGCAGTATTATATTCAGAGGGTACAGTTTGTGGCAGGATTATATTCAGAGGGTACAGTGTGTGGCAGTATTATATTCAGGGGGTACAGTGTATGACAGTATTATATTCAGGGGGTACAGTGTCTGGCAGTATAATATTCAGGGGGTACAGTGTGTGGCAGTATTATATTCAGAGGGTACAGTGTGTGACAGTATTATAATCAGGGTACAGTGTGTGACAGTATTATATTCAGGGGGTACAGTGTGTGGCAGTATTATATTCAGAGGGTTCAATGTGGTAGTATTATATTCAGAGGTTAAGTGTGGTAGTATATTCAGAGGGTACAGTTTGTGGCAGGATAATTTTCAGAGGGTACAGTGTGTGGCAGTATTATATTCAGGGGGTACAGTGTATGACAGTATTATATTCAGGGGGTACAGTGTCTGGCAGTATAATATTCAGGGGGTACAGTGTGGGGCATAATTATATTCAGAGGGTACAGTGTGTGACAGTATTATATTCAGGGTACAGTGTGTGACAGTATTATATTCAGGGGGTACAGTGTGTGGCAGTATTATATTCAGAGGGTTCAATGTGGTAGTATTATATTCAGAGGGTTAAAGTATTATATTCAGAGGGTACAGTGTTTGGTAGTATTATATTCAGGGGTACAGTGTGGTAGTATTATATTCAGAGGGTTCAGTGTGGTAGTATTATATTCAGGGGTACAGTGTGTGGCAGTATTATATTGAGGGTGCACAATGTGTGACTATTATATTCAGGGGCACAGTGGTTGGCAGTATTTTTTGCATCATGTCCACTTGTCTACCATAGCTGTTTCAGTCTGATCGGGATCTGGGCTCTTATTTAATACTCTATAAAGTCAGGTCTCTACCTAAATGGTGAGTAGTGAATTTACTGGTGACGTCGATGAGAGAGGAGCCAACTTCTCCTCCTACTCAGATTTCAATTGAGCTGCTGGAAAGGGAAGTCATTCATGGGATTTATAGCAAACAGAAAGAGCAGGTTTATTGTCCGCCATCAGGCACAGATGGGTTCTGTTCAACCTCATGGCACCATAGCCTTTGACTGTCTGGGAATGATGGGAGTTGTAGTTTAGCAGCAGGGAGCCTCCAGCTGTAGCAAAACTACAACTCTCATCCTTCCCAGACAGCACAAGGCTGTCAGGGAATGATAGGGGTTATAGTTTAGCAACAGGAAACCTCCAGCTATTGCTAAACTACAACCCCCATCATTCTCAGACAGCCTAAGGTGGAGTTTAGCCCCCAGCTAAACTACAGCTCGCTGGAGGATCGCTGTTGCTAAACTAAAACTCCCATCATTCCTAGACAGCCCAAGGTTGCCCAAGTCTTTCCTAGACAGCTCAAGGCTGATCTAAGTCACCAGGCTTGAGGTTGGTCTCCATGGAGTAATGAGGGACATGCTGGAAGCTCATTGTTGCGAAACTTCAACTCCCATCATTCCCAGACAGCCAAAGGCTGTCTGGGAATGATGGGAGTTGTAGTTTAGCAACAACAAGCCTCCAGCAAGCTGTTGTTTAGCTTAAAGGAGTAGTCAAGTGGTGAACAACTTATCCCCTATCCTAAGGATAGGGGATAAGTTTGAGATCGCGGGGGGTCCGACCGCTGGGGCCCCCTGCGATCTCCTGTACTGGGCCCCGACAGCCCGCGGGAAGGGGGCGTGTAAACCTCCGCACTGCCTTCGGCAATCTCCGGCTCTGCCATAGCGTTGTATTGAGGGGGCGTGTCGGCCGCCACTTCATGTGGTGGTCGACACCCCCGCTATCTGGCCGGAGAGCCTGGCCCCCGTACAGAGAGATCGCAGGGGGCCCCAGCGGTAGGACCCCCTTCAATTTCAAACTTATCCCCTATCCTTAGGATAGGGGATACGTTTTTCACCACTGGACTACCCCTTTAAGGCTCATAGTTGCTAAACTGCAACCCCTATCATTCCCGGACTGATTGTCCTCATCATTGTCCAATACCGGTTAAAGCTCGGTGTCTGTACGCAACATGATGATACCAAACTGTAAGTGAACTATGCAAAAAAAATCCGAAATATCATAAAATGTCATCCTGCTGTTCTCATTTGTGCCGTAGCCCTCTGGGCACTCTGGTGGGAAGACATTTTGTTCCTTCTTCCTTGATGTCCCAGAGCTTTCTATTAATATTTGTAGAATACAATGTTCTATGGATATTAATATACATGACAATGTATATAGGGTGATTTTATATTAAAGTTTTTTCTCCTGTCAAATCCAAGACAACGACTCTGGATGGGCTCTTTTTGAATACAATGTACACCACGACCGAACTTCAAAAGACCCCATTATTAAAAGGTACCTGTCAATAAAAAAAAATTAAAAAAAGATGTGAGATGTAAATTATGGCATATGCTCTGTGCGTATTTTTTCTCTAGAAGGGTCTTGCTGAATTTGTTCTTTACTGCCCAGGCTTTTTGGTTTCTGGGTCCTAGTGCCCTCCTGTTAAGAGGCGTTTTACGGCTTAGGTTTTTTTTTTTTTTTTTTTTATTTAGGGCTATTTTCAGGGACAGGAAGGGTCAGTTGTGTCTGGTGTTAGAGTCTAGGGGAAGATTCAGGGAAAGCTAGTTAGGGTCAGTTTTTGTACTTAGTTTTTGTTCATCATCCATCTCCTTCAATTCCTCCATCCTCCATACCCATCATCCTTCGGCTTCTGTCATGGATTGGTGAGTTTCTGTGACCGTTTTTGGTTACCTGCTTCAATTGATACCTGCTTTCATACATTTGTTTTTGTGACTTTCACTATTACACTACTATTGAGACACTATTCAGACATACAGTAAACCTCGTGGGTATCTGGGAGCGATTGTTAAAGGAGTAGTTCAATTTAGAAAAAATGTATCCAAAGGATAGAGCATAAGTGTAAGATCGTGGGGGGATTCCCCGCAATCTTCTGCCTGGTGCCCCGGTTCTCCTTGTGCACGAAGCAGGTCGGCGCATACCCTCCATCTCTATGGGAGAGCCAGAGACACTCGAGTACAGCGCTTTCGTTCTCCCATAGAGATGCATGGAGGGCACGTGCCTTCCCCTGCATGAGAAGAGCTGGAACACCATGCAGAAGATGGCGGAGGGTCCCTCCCAACGCTCCGTCCCTCCACATGCACAGAGCTGTGTCGAACACTGCACGAAGTGGTGATTGACACGCACCCTCCATGTATTTTTATGGGAGAGCCAGAGACACACGAGTACATCTCTTTAGCTCTCCCAAAGAGATATATGAGGGCGCGTGCTGTGTTTTAGGAGAGCTGCGGTGCCGTGCAGGAGATTGCGGGGGTTCCAGCTGTCGGACCATACCCCCCCCCCCCCCCATAATCTAACACTTATCTCTTATTCTTTGAATAGGGGATGCATTCCTTTCCTAAACTGAATAACCCCTTTAAGACCCTGGATAGGCAACTTTTATTGGTTGAAGTTGAGTTCTGCCAGCTTGTGTTGGACTGGGTACCATTGTGCCACCAGAGGAGGCCAATCTCACCATTACTCTACCATTCCAATCTTTGTTGTTATAATTGTTATCAGAGGACATATCATCAATGAGATCCAATAGATTATATGGGAATCAGGCCATAAGAAATAGACCGTAGTGGGTTATCTCCATATGGTGTTGTCTTCTGTTGGACCTTTGGACCCAATTATTATTATTATGATTCTTCTTTATATTATCTATTTTTTTTTTTACCAAAAATTTTTATTTAGATTTGTGTGTGAAGGCTTTCAGAGATAAAAGTCTAAGTCTCTTGCCAATCTTCTCGTAGTTCTCCTTGACTTCCCTTGTTCTCTGAGCCAATAGCTGGACATATTCTGCTACCTCCTCCTTGTTCTCCTCAATATGCTGCTTCTTGAGGGCAACATGTCTACACTTGTACTAAAAAAATATTAGAGTCACAAGATGCTGGGTCTTGAGGGCGTTGGTCCTTGGCTTCTTTGTCTTCTTTAGTAAGAGGCTTCCTGACCACATACTGGTGTACATCATCTTCTTTAGTCATGTTGAAGAGCTTTCAGGTTTGCTGACTCTTTTTGGACCCAGATACCAAGGAATGTTGTTTTCAGTATGGCCAGGAATATATTTGTCACTCTTCCTGATAATTACCAACTTCAACACACTTAACAAAAATAGAGAAACACAGCCGCACATCCACCATATGATTTTGATCTACTTGCTTCTCAGCATAATTTCAAAAACTAACAGATTGTTAGTATACTTTTTGATCAAAAAGTACAAGCCCACTCGCCACGTCAAGGCCACCTAGTCAGAGTGGGTCCCTAACCGAGCACTGATATAGCACTGGGTGGCGACCACTACCTCCGCGACACCATGCCCACAGGGGGAATGACCAAGTGGCCAGGCAGCCCCACTGCTGCCCAACCAAGCCTCTGGCTCCAGGCCGCACCACCCCACAGACAAAGAATGACAGAAACAATGGCCACCACAGAGCACCACACCAATGTGAACACCTACCATGTGCTACCTGCCATAACAGGAGACTGCATATGGGTTTCCTCCTAGCACATGGTATGTGTTCACACTGGTGTAGTGCTCTGTGGCGGCAATTGTTTCTGTGATTCTTTGTCTGCAGTGGGGCTGACTGGCCACTGGGTCAATCCCCCTATGGGCTTGGTGTCACGGAGGCGGTGGTTGCCAATATTGGTGAGTGCAAATACTCTGCATGGTTGCATTGTGGAGGACAACTTGAGTGTGTTGAATTTGGTTGCCAGGAAAGATGACAAATATGTTCCTGGCCTTACTTACAACCCTTACCGAGGAGAAGCCAGACATGAGGGAGGACTCCCTGTTTCATGTGGAATCCTTGCTTGTCATTTCATGCGCCCAACATAGCCATTCTATTCTTTACCCAAAGGATCATCAGTGACTTATGTTGCCAAATGTTTTTTTTTTATATAAAGTCCACAGTTTGGGGTCATCATCCACTTCAACATGTTTTTGGGGAAAAGATATTGAGCTTCATGGTGGCCAACTAGACTGCTGAGGTGGACCCCATTATTGTGCCAGAGCCGGGACCCATCGATGGATGCTCTATTGCTCTATTGTGCTGAACCAGTTTGACCCTGTCATGTCTGGAAAAAAAATGAAAAAGAAAAGAAAAAAATCTTTGTTCTCTAGTGATGACTTTACAATTCAATTTGTGATAATTTCCCGTAATGAGCTTCATTAACCAGAAAGCAGAAGGTACTGTATATACATTTCTCTAATAACCCCCGAGGGGCAACCTCAAAGTGACCTTCATTGATTTTACTGAGAGAGAAGAGAGAGTGTTCAGAGTCTGGAGAAGACGGCATCCTCATCAGGGTCAGAACGATTAAGAATTAACCCATCAATGTCTCAGAAACGGAGATTATTCTTCCATTGCTGCCGATAGACCTGTCAACGTAACGCGGACATGCACAGGATATATGGAGAAGGAATCGGCCCTTAGTTACTCAACCAAACTACAGAACAAATTGAATCGGCTTTGATTGATAAACCGGTTGGATGCCAGACAACTCTGTTGTACAAAAGTGAAATATGTATCAGCGCATCAGATGAGAGTTTGTCATTTTGTCGTCCTCATTCAGTCATTGCAGTTTTCTGTAGAGGATAGGGAGCCAATATTGAGACTCTGGGTCTTCCTAAAAAGAAAAAAAATGGAACAGCAGTGAACCTGCCCATTAGCGGCAACTGTCAAGATCTATAGAACCTTCTATGATCACACACCAAGAAATATAATGGACGGTATTTTGGAACAGCAGCAAAATTCCCTTACAACCAGGAGTTAAATTAATAAAAGTCACCATGGTCTATGGTCTATGGACTGAAATAATACTTTTTGGAAAACAAAGGGTCTACAAATGGTTAAAAGTCAGTTTAGGAAATACTCCCTCTGTGGAATTTCCAGTAAATGGGGGGGGGGGGTTCTAGACTAGATATAGACTTGAGAACATCAGCACTGGTACCCAACTGACCCGGTAAAGTCCAAGTATAGAACAGTGATCCCAGTCTCCAGTCTGAATCCATACTGAAAACACACACCCCACAGACTTGTCATCCCGAAAACATTGAAGGGGGCACACATAGAACATAGACAGCACATTTCACACAAGAGAACAATCATGCACAAAAAAAAAAGGCAAGAGAACAATCATGCACAGTCAGAATGCATTGCATAGCCAGAACTATAATTATTGCGGCAGGATCCTATCGGCGGCAAGTCAGCTAGAGGGTTAGGTCATCTAGAAGGAAACAAGTATCGGCCTAAAAGCAGTAGACACCAAGAACATAAGACAGAAACAGCACAAGAGACAAGGGGAAGGACTGACACAAAGGAGTGTGTGGGGGGGGGGGGGTCAGGGAGGTTGTTGATAAAAAAAACAGCCCCATGGTTCCATTACAGAGGGAAACACGGCAAACATATTATTCAAGGAGGCAGTGAGTGATTCCAGGGATTGGATCTCTTGCTAGGCAAGGAAATAATGCAGCGACGGAGGGGCAGTTTTCTTCCAGAAATTTGCAATTTTAAGGCATTGTTCTAGGGTCTGAAAGAATTATACAGGTCTGATGCTTTTAAGGATATATAAGGGAACTTAGGACTTAGGTCTCGTGAAGCTTTACCACCAACAGCTAGCAAATATTGATGTAAGTAGACCAAAGTTATTTTAATGCTTCCACTGCTGTTATTGACACCATCAAAGTCCCCTCCATGGTATACAGCTTTTACTTATCTCTCCATTTTAGGGGGCAGGGCCCAGGCTGAATTGTTTGCCAGTAGTACACACACAGGGTTTCCTCCCTTACTTTTCTTGCTAATCACAGTACATATCCCTTCTTGCTATGCCATGACATAGTGCTGGGGAAAGTGCACTTTACTGAACAGGTTGGCATTGTGATGGGGGATGATTTACACAGTCAAGTACTATAGATACTAGGGATGAACGAATAGAATCTGACAAATCTGAATTCATTACGAATTTCAGGAAAAATTAGATACGTAACGAATGAAAATATCGCCGAGATTCGATAACACAAATCACTTAATTAAACTCCATTTAGTGCTGTCCAGGTTCCAGGGGCCGGGCATCTAAAAAGACGGATCCACATGTGAGGACATGGGGCAATGAATCCTTTGAAAGGCGGGAACAAGGGTGGGCGGGATGACCCTGAATCCCATGCAGCCTATCAGCAGCCAGTCACCTCTGTGATGTCACAGCCCTGTATAATCGCAGCCATCTAAGTTGTGGCTACTCACATCAGTGTTCTATTACAGAGAGAGAGGGACAGACAGCAGTGTGTGTTGCACGGAAAAGCTTTTTTACAGCAGCGATTCACCTTAAGCCCAAATCCAGCCTAGAAGCACTGATAGGGAAGGGAGTGAGATTGAGAGAGAAAGTGCAATTTTGGGTGTAGTACACAACAACTGTGTGCTGCAGCACTGGTGTGTACAACAACTGAAAAGCTAATATTAGACAGCCAGTTAGGGTGAGCAGAGCACTACTAGCGTATTGTCCTCTATTAAGTGTAACCTGTGCGCACATCTAAGTGGTGTACCATTTTATTCCTGTTAACCCCTTAAAGACTCAGGGTTTTTCCGTTTTTGCACTTTCGTTTTTTCCTCCTTACCTTTTAAAAATCATAACCCTTTCAATTTTCCACCTAAAAATCCATATTATGGCTTATTTTTTGCGTCGCCAATTCTACGTTGCAGTGACATTAGTCATTTTACACAAAAATGCACGGCGAAACGGAAAAAAAAATCATTGTGCGACAAAATCGAAGAAAAAACGCAATTTTTTAAACTTTTTGGGGCTTCCGTTTCTACGCAGTGCATATTTCGGTAAAAATTACACCTTATCATTATTCTGTAGGTCCATACGGTTAAAATGATACCCTACTTATATAGGTTTGATTTTGTCACACTTCTGGAAAAAATCATAACTACATGCAGGAAAATTTATACGTTTAAAAATGTCATCTTCTGACCCCTATAACTTTTTTATTTTTCCACGTACTGGGCGGTATGAGGACTCATTTTTTGTGCCGTGATCTGAAGTTTTTATCGGTATGATTTTTTTTGATCGGACTTTTTGATCACTTTTTATTCATTTTTTAATGGTATAAAAAGTGACCAAAATACGCTTTTTTGAACTTTTGAATTTTTTTGCGCATATGCCATTGACCGTGCGATTTAATTAATGATATATTTTTATAGTTCGGACATTTACGCACGCGGCGATACCACATATGTTTATTTTTATTTTTTTTACACTGTTTTATTTTTTTTTTATGGGAAAAGGGGGTGATTCAAACTTTTATTAGGGAAGGGGATAAATGACCTTTATTAACACTTTTTTTTTTTTGCAGTGTTATAGGTCCCATAGGGACCTATAACACTGCACACACTGATCTCCTATTCTGATCACTGGCGTGTGTTAACACGCCTGTGATCAGTGTTATCGGTGCTTGACTGCTCCTGCCTGGATCTCAGGCACGGAGCAATCATTCGCCGATCGGACACCGAGGAGGCAGGTAAGGGCCCTCCCGGTGTCCTGTCAGCTGTTCGGGACGCCGCGATTTCACCGCGGCGGTCCCGAACAGCCCGACTGAGCAGCCGGGTCACTTTCACTTTAGAAGCGGCGGTAAGCTTTGACCGCCGCTTCTAAAGGGTTAATACCGCACATCGCCGCGATCGGCGATGTGTGGTATTAGCCGCGGGTCCCGGCCGTTGATGAGCGCCGGGACAGACGCGATATGATACGGGATCGCGGCGCGATCCCGCTTCATATCGCGGGAGCCGGCGCAGGACGTAAATATACTGCGTCATTAAGGGGTTAAAGTCTTAAGGGCCTAGATACTTTGAAAGGCCAGCCAAAAGTATACACCTGCTGGTGTTCTAGACAAATACTGTTTTAAGCGTAGTGGAGCGTATTGTACTCCCCTCATATACACACTAAATTCATCAGGCAGAGGTCACAGAAGACTAGGGGCGAGTGGCAGCAGGAGTTGCACTGAAAGGCCTGAGCTCCCGATATCAGCCAGCGGTCATGTCTCGACCATCAACCCATCTGCCATCATCGATTAGTTAACACGGTCATCCACTTCATCACAAGTAACATCTGACACCCCCAGTCAACAGTCATCAGTTCCTCAGATACAACCCTCAGTTGGCATGACCCTGTCCTCCCATTGCCTCTGTCCTATGCTGTTTAATTCCCCACAGAAGTATCTTATTCTGTGGATTCAGCTCCACTATTTAGTGAGGACGATCTAGGGGACAGTCAGCAGCTACTGCCCAGCAGAGAAGTGGAGGAGTCCCCCACCACTTCCTCCGCTAGGCAGGCAAGTAGTGATGAAGAGAGTGACGTGGGAGGTGGTGTTGCGAGCATTCAGGCTCCTTAAGCAGACACTGTTGAGGAACCTGAGGAGGACATCAGTGACATGTAGACACTTGGAGGAGAAAGGGTGAAAAGAAGCCGGTACAGTGGAGGCGCTGCTCGAGTGGTGAAATTACTGAGAAACTCAGGCGGTGCAGGATAACGATTTTTATCTATATAAATTGGGACAACGCGCTTCGGCATCCACTGATGCCTTCCTCAGGTCCACTTAACAATTCCCATATTTCTATGTTCAATGTGGGAGAGCTGGAAAATGATCCTGTCTGGCGTCTGCACCGCTGCTGGTCTGGTATGTAGACACTTGGGAGTCAGGTGCAGAAGACACCGATGACACTTGGGAGTCGGGTGCAGAAGGGGCTTCATCATCATCAGGAGAAGAGGGCTGCAGGTTGCCTGTGAAGCAGCAGCTGAGCCAGCAAGGTGGTAGCATGGTTGTCAGTCAGCATGGTGGCAGAAGTGGAAAGACTGGAGCCAAACGTGCTGGGGTAGACTACCTGCTTTGCGGCAGCCTACCTTCCTGGGAGGTAGGGAAACAGGGGTTTCTGGAGTTGGCTGCAGTAGCAGTCAATCAGTGCGGACTGTTGGTGGGAAAATCAGCTACTCAGCGGTGTGGCAGTTTTTCATCAAGCCTCCGGAGGATGTTAACCTGGCCACAAGCAAGATATGTTGGCAGAAGGTGAAGCATGGCCAAGGTCCCAATGTTGGCACCACGGTCCTGTGTCAACATATGCAGCGTCACTAAGAAGCAGCCTTGGAGAACCGTGGCTCTGATGTAGTGGTCCAGCCTGCTGCATCACTCAGTGCCACGCCGCTCCCAGTTTCAGCCAGCCAAGGGTCCACCACCTCAGCCGAAGGGACCTGTACCCATACCCATCTTCTGTCGCTCCAGATGCTTCTGCTCCTCCTACTTCGAGTCAGTCATTCCGCCAACAATCCATCTGCGAAACCATGTCCAAGAGACAACAGTATGCGCCCACTCATCCAACGGTGCAGAAGCTGAATGTGCTCCTGTCCAAGATTCTAGTGCTGCAGTCCCTCCCTTTTCAAGTGGTGGACTCTGCACCTTGCAGAGAACTGATGGCTTGTGCCGAGCCGAGGTGGAGAGTCCCAAGCCGTCATTTCTTTGCGAAGAAGGCAGTACCAGCCCTGCGCAATTTTGTGGAAAAGAAGGTGGGCCAGTCCTTGAGTCTGTCGGTGTGTACCAAAGTGCACGGCAGCACCAACATGTGGAGCTGTAACTATGGTCAAGGACAATTCATGTCGTTTACAGCTCACTGGGTGAATGTGGTTCCTGCACAGCCACAACAGCAACTTGGACAGGTCACACCGCTTCCTCTTCTACGCGGCCTGTGACAGTGTGCGACTCCCATGAAGTGTTCCCCTCCTCTGCAAGACATCCAAACAATGGGAAGGAAACTATGCATGCTCTTCAGCCACTCATACACCGCAAAGAACACCCTACTTGAGCTTCTGTGTCAGAACAGCATCCTCCAACATAGTCTGATTTGCAACATTTCCACACGTTGGAATTCCACCCTCCATATGTTGGACCGATACAAACAGAGAAAAGCCATCACTGATTTCTTGATGATCCAAGCTGATAGAGGGACTTCCCTGTGTAACTTCAATGTTAACCAGTGGCAGCTCATACATGACAACAGGTCCTTTGAGGAAGCTAAATTATACGTAAGTCGCCAGGATAATGGGATGAACGACATCATTCCACTGCTTCATATCCTACAACAAGTGTTGGAAACGATGGCTGGTCAGGGCACCGGAGATGTGGCGCCTACATCTCACGGCCGCATGAGCCCTGTGGGGGCTGAACTGGAGGAGGGGGGAGAGGGGCACAGTGGAGCACAGTTTAGGTTTCGCGAGATGGGTGGTTTTTTGAGTCATCTGACAGGAGAGGAGAAGCAGGAGCAGCCAGAGGAGCTGGGGGTTATGAGGAAGGCGAGACAGAGGACCCAGACACATCGTGGCAGTGTGCAGTAGAGATGGAGGCAAGTAGT
Organism: Hyla sarda; assembly: GCF_029499605.1. Classification (NCBI taxonomy): domain Eukaryota; kingdom Metazoa; phylum Chordata; class Amphibia; order Anura; family Hylidae; genus Hyla; species Hyla sarda. The sequence goes on from NC_079190.1 coordinate 7,020,118, forward strand.
CCCTCCGAGTCACTGGCGCAAATGGCACAATGCATGCTCAGTTGCTTGCGTAGTGACCCCCGAATTGTCAAAATTCGTCAGCGGGATGACTTCTGGCTCTCCACCTAATTGGACCCTCGCTACCGTCCCAGAATGGGGGGATTTTTTACACTCACTGAGAGGAAGGACAAACTGACCTACTACAGAGACATCCTATGTAGTCAGTTGGCCGATGCCTATCTGCACCATCGTCCATCCTCTCGTAGGTCTGAATTGGGGGGCCCCCTGCGCTCACCTTCCACTGCCATGGCTGCTGCGGAGGGGAGGGGTGGCAGGAGCAGTACCAGCTCAATCTGCAGCAGCCTGAGTCTACAGTCGCTGATGAGTAGCTTTCTTCACCCACATAGTGAAGCAGCAGCAGGTAGACATGGAGCAGGACCTGAACCAGCAGGTGGTGGCATACCTTGACATGGCCATGCCAACAACCATTGAAGATCCGCTGGACTTCTGGGCAGCCAAACTTGATTTGTGGCCTCAACTAGCAGAGTTCGCGCTGGAAAAAGCTGTCCTGCCCTGCCAGTAGTGTGCCATCAGAGCGGGTGTTTAGTGCGGCGGGGGCCATAGTCACCCCAAGGAGAACTCGTCTGTCCACAAAAATGTGGAGAGACTGACCTTTGTGAAGATGAATCAGGGATGGATCAGCCAGGATTTCCACCCACCAATGCCAGATGCCTCAGAGTAGATTGACCATGGTGCCAAACCAACACTTTACAAATATGGTTATTGCAAAACATATTTAACCCCTTAAGGACGCAGGGTTTTTTGTTTTTTGCACTTTCATTTTTTCCTCCTCACCTTTTAAAAACCATAACCCTTTCAATTTTGCACCTAAAAATCCATATGATGGCTTATTTTGTGTGCCACCAGTTCTACTTTGCAATGACATCAGTCATTTTACCCAAAAATATACAGCGAAACGAAAAAAAAAAATAATTGAAGAAAAAAATGCCATTTTGTAAATTTTGGGGGCTTCCGTTTCTATGCAGTACATTTTTCAGCAAAAATTACACCTGATCTTTATTGTGTAGGTCCATACAATTAAAATGATCCCCTACTTTTTGTTGTACTTCTAGAAAAAATCATAACTACATGCACAGATATGTATACGTTTAAAATTGTCATGTTCTGACCCCTATAACTTTTTTTATTTTTCTGCGTATGTGGCGGTATGAGGGCTCATTTTTTGTGCTGTGATCTATAGTTTTTAGCGGTATTTTTATATTGATCAGACTTTTTGATCGCTTTTTATTCATTTTTTCATGATATAGAAAGCGACCAAAAATACGTTATTTTGGACTTTGGAATTTTTTTGCGTGTACGCCATTGACCGTGCGGTTTAATTAATTAGATATTTTTATAGTTCGGACATTTATGCACGCGGCGATACCACATTTGTTTATATTTATTTTTATTGACATGGTGTTTTTTTTATGGGAAAAGAGGGGTGATTTGAACTTTTATTAAGGAAAGGGTTAAATCACATTTATTAACTTTTTTTTAACACTTTTTCTTTGCAGTGTTATAGCTCCCATAGGTGGCTATAACATTGCATACACTGATTGTCAGCACTGTTCACTGCAAAGCCATAGATCAGTTTTATCGGCGGTCGATTGCTCAAGCCTGCATCTCAGGCTTGGAGCAATCAATTGCCGACGGACACGTCGGTGGTCCCAATCAGCCCCACTGAGCAGCCGAGCAGCTTTCACTTTCGTTTTAAATGCGGCGTTCAAAGTCTAAAGGGTTAATAGCGCGTGGCACCGAGATCCCTGCCGCGTGCTATTAGCTCCGGGTCCCGGCTTCAGATACATGCTGGGACCGATCCGATATGACGCGGGGTCACCGTGTGACCCCGCGTTATATCGCGGGAGCCGGCCAAGGACGTAAATATAAGTCCTTGGTCGTTACTCGTGTTACTCGTTGTTACGCCGAGCGCTCCGGGTCCCCGCTCCTCCCCGGAGCGCTCGCAACATCCTCGCATTTGCAGCACCCCGGTCAGACCTGCTGACCGGGTGCGCTGCAATACCTCTCTCAGCCGGGATGCGATTCGCGATGCGGGAGGCGCCCGCTCGCGATGCGCATCCCGGCTCCCGTACCCGACTCGCTCTCCGTCGGTCTTGTCCCGGCGTGCGCGGCCCCGCTCCTTAGGGTGCGCGCGCGCCGGGTCTCTGCAATTTAAAGGGCCACTGCGCCACTGATTGGCGCAGCTGGCTTAATTAGTGTGTTCCCCTGCACTCCCTCGCCGGATCTTGTTGCCATTGTGCCAGTGAAAGCGTTTCCTTGTGTGTTCCTAGCCTGTGTTCCAGACCTCCTGCCGTTGCCCCTGACTACGATCCTTGCTGCCTGCCCTGACCTTCTGCTACGTCCGACCTTGCTCTTGTCTACTCCCTTGTACCGCGCCTATCTTCAGCAGTCAGAGAGGTTGAGCCGTTGCTGGTGGATACGACCTGGTTGCTACCGCCGCTGCAAGACCATCCCGCTTTGCGGCGGGCTCTGGTGAATACCAGTAGCAACTTAGAACCGGTCCACCAGCACGGTCCACGCCAATCCCTCTCTGGCACAGAGGATCCACCTCCAGCCAGCCGAACCGTGACACTCGTCTTAAAAAGGGCGGCCCACACAGGAACCAATCCCTATTTCCCCCTAAAAACCCTGGGAAATGGCAGTGTTTGTAGGTGGAAATAGGGAGAGGTTCCTGTGTGGGGCCGCCCTTTTTAGTGTGAGTAACACTTGCCAAGAAGGGAATTAATAATGAAAAGTAGGACCTTACAGGGGAAGTTTTTACCCCCACTGGTTACAATGGACCATACGTTGTTCCCTGCTACCTTTTAGAGGTCTTTGCATCGCATAAATACTTGGTGGTGTAGGTGGCACATGGTGTTTCTTGCACACCTTTCCTTTTGTTTGATTAAAAAAAAAAAATTGGGTCCATATATTTTATCCTAAGAATATTATTAAAAGTTACGTTTTACGTAATGCATATCCTCAATACTTACTTGTGCACACTAACACTTTTACAAAAGAGACCGTTCTCTTCTGCCTACCTGTCTCAGCTACTATTCTGATTCTGCCACCCACCTGATGCCACACATCTGGTGCCAAGTTCTCCTTTTTTCACCCACCTTCGTCACCGGGTACTGGTATTGCCACCCACCACCCCATTATGTCAATGGTTTACTTTCAGGACTCCTAATGCTGCTGATGCCACCTCCAGACTGTCTCAAATTGCCACCATATGTTCTCCTCATGCTGATGCCAGATCCAGGCTGTCTCATTCTGCCACCATATGTTCTCCTCGTGCTGCTTCCACCTCCAGGCTGTCTCATTCTGCAACTATATGGTCTCCTCATGCTTCTGCCACCTCCAGGCTGTGTTATTCAGCCACTATATGGTCTCCTCACGCTGCTGCCAACTCTAGGCTGTGTCATTCAGCCACTATATGGTATGCTCTTGCTGCCTCCAACTCCAGGCTTTGTCATTCAGCCACTATATGTTCTCCTCATGCTGCCGCCAACTACAGGCTGTGTCACTGTACCACCATGTGGTCTCCTCATGCTGCTGGAACATTAAATTAAAATTTTTAGGTTCCTCTATTTGAAATCTTCAATTTAAATGTTAAAAAATATCTTTAATCTTTTCAATTGTGAGGCCCTATGGTCTCGTCAGGCTGTTGCCACCTCCAGGCTGGGTCATTCAGCCACTATATGGTCTCCTCATGCTGCCGCCACCTCCATGCTGTGTCATTCAGCCACCATATGGTCTCCTCATACTGATGCCACCTCCAGGCTCTGTCATTGTGCCACTCTGCCGTAGTGATTCTAATAGGGATGCCTCTAATCTGCATATCATACTGAATAACAGCATTTCACTAACCCCGCGCACACCCTATGCATGTTACAACAAGGCAAAGTGTTTTACACCCCTATTGAGACTCTCTGTGGGCCAGAAATAGCTGTTTTTAACCCCTTAAGGACCCGAGCTTTTTCCGTTTTTTCATTTTCAATTTTTCCTCCTTAACTTTAACCTCTTAAGGACGCAGGGCCTATGGATACGCCCTGCATCCCGAGTCCTTAAGGACGCAGGGCGTATCCATACGCCCGTGGGAATTCCGGTCCCCACCGCTAGCCGGTTGGGGACCGGAGCCGGATGCCTGCTGAAATCGTTCAGCAGGCATCCCGGCATATCGCCCAGGGGGGTCATTATGCCCCCCCATGTCGGCGATTGCCGCAGATCGCTGGACTGAATTGTCCAATCTGCGGCGATTCCGGGTCAATCGGGTCTCCAGTGACCCGGTCTCTGACGGCCCCGAACAGCCAGAGCCTGCAGGGGTGAGGTGGCACTGGTGCCACCTCACGATCGCCCTGATTCGTCGGCCGGATTACCGGCCGACCAATCAGGGCGCCTGCTGCGGGTGTCACTCCCGCACCCGCTCCGCCCCTCTTCCGGAGGGCGTGAGCGGGTGCGGGAAGACGACCCCGGGTGCTGGGGACCCCGATCCCCGGCGTCAATGTTGGGATCGGGGCCCCAGGAGCGACGGCGGCGGCGAGGGACAGCCTGCGATGGAGCAGCAGCAGGAGGTGAGTTACAGCCTCCTGCTGTTGCTTAGCAACAGCTCCCAGCATGCAAAAAGGGCATGCTGGGAGCTGTAGTTATGCAACAGCAGGAGGCAGACCACCACAACTCCCAGCATTCCCTTATGGGCATGCTGGGACTTATGGTTTTGCAACAGCTGGAGGCACATTTTTTCTATGGAAAAGTGTACCTTCAGCTGTTGTATAACTACAACTCCCAGCACAAACAGCTAAAGTGCATGCTGGGAGTTGTAGTGGTGCATCTGCTGGTTGCATAACTACAACTCCCAGCATGCCCGTTGGCTGTCGGTGACTGCTGAGAGTTGTAGTTTTGCAACAGCTGAAGGCACACTGGTTGTGAAACTTAGAGTTTTTTTTTTTACCTAACTCAGTGTTTCACTACCGGTGTGCCTCCAGCTGTTGCAAACTACAACTCCCAGCAGTCACCTTACACCATGCACCGTACATGCTGGGAGTTGTAGTTTTGCAACAGCTGGAGGCACACTGGTTTTGAAACACTGAGTAAGGTCACAAACTCTGTGATACATAACCAGTGTGCCTACAGCTGTTGCAAAACTAAAACTCTCAGCATGTACAGTCTGTCAGCGCATGCTGGGAGTTGTAGTTTTGCAACAGCTGGATGTCCCCCCCAATGTGAACGTACAGGGTACACTCACATGGGCGGAGGCTTACAGTAAGTATCGGGCTGCAAGTTTGAGCTGCAGCAAATTTTCTGCAACAGCTCAAACTGCCAGCGAGAAACTACTGTGAACCCTCGCCCGTGCGACTGTACCCTAAAAACACTACACTACACTAACACAAAATAAAAAGTAAAAAACACTACATATACACATACCCCTACACAGCCCCCCTCCCCTCCCCAATAAAAATGAAAAACGTCTGGTACGCCACGGTTTCCAAAACGGAGCCTCCAGCTGTTGCAAAACAACAACTCCCAGTATTGTCGGACAGCCGTTGACTGTCCAGGCATGCTGGGAGTTTTGCAACAGCTGGAGGCACCCTGTTTGGGAATCACTGGTGTAGAATACCCCTATGTCCACCCCTATGCAATCCCTAATTAAGGCCTCAAATGCGCATGGCGCTCTCACTTTGGAGCCCTGTCGTATTTCAAGGCAACAGTTAAGGGTCACATATGGAGTATCGCCGTACACAGGAGAAATTGGGCTTCAAATTTTGGGGGGTATTTTCTGCTTTTACCCTTTTTAAAAATGTAAAGTTTTTGGGAAAAGAAGCATTTTAGGTAAAAACATTTTTTATTTTTTTTACATATGCAATAGTCGTGAAATGCCTGTGGGGTATTAAGGTTCACTTAACCCCTTGTTACATTCCCCGAGGGCTCTAGTTTCCAAAATGGTATGCCATGTGTTTTTTTTTTTTTTGCTGTCCTGGCACCATAGGGGCTTCCTAAATGCGGCATGCCCCCAGAGCAAAATTTGCTTTCAAAAAGCAAAATGTGACTCCTTCTCTTCTGAGACCTGTAGTGCGCCAATAGAGCACTTTTCACCCCCATATGGGGTGTTTTCTGAATCGGGAGAAATTGGGCTTCAAATTTTGGGGGGTATTTTCTGCTTTAACCCTTTGTATAAATGTAAATTTTTTTGGGAAACCAAGCATTTTAGGTAAATTTTTTTATTTTTTTTTACATATGCAAAAGTCGTGAAACACCTGTAGGGTATTAAGGTTCACTTTACCCCTTGTTACGTTCCCCGAGGGGTCTAGTTTCCAAAATAGTATGCCATGTGTTTTTTTTTTCTGTCCTGGCACCATAGGGGCTTCCTAAATGCGGCATGCCCCCAGAGCAAAATTTCCTTCAAAAAAGCCAAATGTGACTCCTTCTCTTCTGAGACCTGTAGTGCGCCAGCAGAGCACTTTTCACCCCCATATGGGGTGTTTTCTGAATCGGGAGAAATTGGGCTTCAAATTTTGGGGGGTATTTTCTGCTATTACCCTTTTTAAAAATGTAAAACTTTAGGGAAACCAAGCATTTTAGGTAAATTTTTATTTTTTTTTTAACATATGCAAAAGTCGTGAATCACCTGTGGGGTATTAAGGTTCACCTTACCCCTTGTTACGTTCCCCGAGGGGTCTAGTTTCCAAAATGGTATGCCATGTGTTTTTTTTTTTGCTGTTCTGGCACCATAGGGGCTTCCTAAAGGTGACATGCCCCCCAAAAACCATTTGACGCTCCTTCCCTTCTGAGCCCTCTACTGCGCCCGGCGAACACTTTACATAGACATATGAGGTATGTGCTTACTCGAGAGAAATTGGGTTTCAAATACAAGTAAAAAATTTCTCCTTTTTACCCCTTGCAAAAATTCAAAAATTGGGTCTACAAGAACATGCGAGTGTAAAAAATGAAGATTGTGAATTTTCTCCTTCACTTTTCTGCTATTCCTGTGAAACCCGTAAAGGGTTAAAACACTTACTGAATGTCATTTTGAATACTTTCGGGGGTGCAGTTTTTATAATGGGGTCATTTATGGGGTATTTCTAATATGAAGACCCTTCAAATCCACTTCAAACCTGAACTGGTCCCTGAAAAAAAGCGAGTTTCAAAATTTTGTGAAAAATTGGAAAATTGCTGCAGAACTTTGAAGCTCTCTGGTGTCTTCCAAAAGTAGAAACTCATCAATTTTATGATGCAAATATAAAGTAGACATATTGTATATGTGATTAAAAAAAAATTATTTGGAATATCCATTTTCCTTACAAGCAGAGAGCTTCAAAGTTAGAAAAATGCAAAATTTTCAAATTTTTCATAAAATTTTGGGATTTTTCACCAAGAAAGGATGCAAGTTACCAAAACATTTTACCACTACGTTAAAGTAGAATATGTCACGAAAAAAACAATCTCGGAATCAGAATGATAACTAAAAGCATTCCAGAGTTATTAATGTTTAAAGTGACAGTGGTCAGATTTGCAAAAAATGGCCGAGTCCTTAAGGTGAAAAAGGGCTCAGTCCTTAAGGGGTTAAAAAATCATAACTCTTAAAAATTTTCACCTAAAATTATATATAATGGCTTAATTTTTGCGTCACTAATTCTACTTTGTAATGACATTAGTCATTTTACCCAAAAATCTTCGGTGAAACGGGAAAAAAAATCAATGTGCGACAAAATTGATGAAAAAACACTATTTTGTAGGTTTTGGGGGCTTCTGTTTTTACGCAGTACATTTTTTGTCAAAAATGATACCTTATCTTTATTCTATGCAAAAGAAAAGAGAAAACTCAAACAAAGAGCAATTGCTACTGATAAATATGCAAAATTTTATTATTATATCCAAAATGTTAAAAAACGTCACACATTTGTGACTGATTTCAATAAAGATAAAATACCAGGTGTGTATGTATAAAGTAATACAAAATGAGATGTCTCAGATACAACCGGAAAACACGTAGGTGGATCAGGTACAGTAAAGGTAATAATCACAATGGATATATATAGTGAGGTCAAGAAATTATGTAATATGGCTCCTATTCAATAAGTAGTAACCAAGGGTCCAGAGAAGGCCCCAGTAGTAATAAGAAGCTAACTGCTATATCACATGATTAGTATAGAGAATGGGCCCAAAGTATATCAATAATGAATAGTGGAATGAACCTCACTTACCCATAATGGAAGCCTGTAACCACCGTCCCAACGTACGTTTCGTCACCCGACTTTCTCAAGGGACGCTACCCGACTATGTACATGGCTCCCTTTTATACTGTGTTTGTTATGAAAATTGCGCCGATTTGTGCCGTGCGGCGCATGCGCAAGGTCCCGACCCGGATGAAATCGGCTCTCACCGCCGCGTCACAGCCAGTACCCGCAGGTCGCGAAAGCGTCACTTCCGGACCTGCGCGCACGGCCTATTGATGCCCGGGGAGTCCGTGCCAGGAAAAGGGCCCCGCGCATGCGCACAATCAGAAATCGGCGCCTTGCATTAGAAATTGCACAAAACCAATAGACAATAGGTATATAACCCTATCTGCACCTATACTTTGCAGTGTAACTAACCAAGCCTTATGACATCAATATCTTGACATCAATCTTGCCTCACATAGCAACCGGTAACATGAGTCATGATATATATATAAACATATAGACAAATGTATTAATAATAACAAACAGCAACTCATAAGGCATAGATTAAAAAATAAAAAATAAAAAATAATTACAGCATTAGTTCAAGTAATGAATAAGAGTGCTCAATCTATATGCGCTTATTGGTTATAAGCCCCCGCATGTAGCCACACGTGGTTACTATTTTAGAGTGTATACACTTGGGGAATTAATGTAAAAATAATGAAAACATCAAGTGTAAATAGAGTATACTCTTTACCAAATCGTAACAGTGAAGTGTGATATACACGAAAATTAAATATGAATGAAAAAATGTATGAAAATTAATAAAAAATATATGTTAAGAATATATGCATAAAACATATATATAAATATAAATATATATATATATATATATATATATATATATATATATATATATATGAAGGTAAAGCGACACTTGTGATAGTGTATGAATAGTGATGATGAATTTGACCCTCGATTAAATTAAAAAAATAATTGAGAATAAATTTAATATATTAGGACCATATTATAATTATTGTGAGTAAAGTGACAATGAAAGTAACCATATATGGTGTAGCGGGGAATTATTCAATACCCTATATAATAACAACATGTACACTGTATATCACAGTCGCTAATTATATTACATAAATACAAAGTATCTCCTAGTAGCCATATAGGTATATTCCTCAATTAATATGTAGATAAGTCAGAGGATAGATATAAAAAAAATTAATAATGTTAGCAAAATCATAATAACAACTAGAATAACATTGTATAATAATACTATTTATTGGCTTCATCTTTCACCAGAGTATAGTGCTTCATGAAGTAGGTGCATAAGCTGTTGTACGAAGTAGAAAGGGAGCTGACTGATGTTACTGGAAAAAATTCCCAACTGTTAAAATCTTGTAAAAAGAAAAGATAGCATTAAAATCAAGGCAAATATAAAAGGGAGCCATGTACATAGTTGGGCAGCGTCCCTTGAGAAAGTCGGGTGACGAAACGTACGTTGGGACGGTGGTTACAGGCTTCCATTATGGGTAAGTGAGGTTCATTCCACTATTCATTATTGATATACTTTGGGCCCATTCTCTATACTAATCATGTGATATAGCAGTTAGCTTCTTATTACTACTGGGGCCTTCTCTGGACCCTTGGTTACTACTTATTGAATAGGAGCCATATTACATAATTTCTTGACCTCACTATATATACATCCATTGTGATTATTACGTTTACTGTACCTGATCCACCTACGTGTTTTCCGGTTGTATCTGAGACATCTCATTTTGTATTACTTTATACATACACACCTGGTATTTTATCCTTATTGAAATCAGTCACAAATGTGTGACGTTTTTTAACATTTTGGATATAATAATAAAATTTTGCATATTTATCAGTAGCAATTGCTCTTTGTTTGAGTTTTCTCTTTTCTTTTGCATAAAATAGTCTATGGAGCTATACTGATTTACGACTTATAGACCCCTAGCACCTAGTACATATCATGACAAACAGAGTACAATATATACCTATTTGGTGCAGTTTATTCTTTTTGTGTCTACTTATCTTTATTCTGTAGGTCCATAAAGTCCAAAGTGATATCCTACTTGTATAGGTTTGAATTTGTATCACTTCCGAAAAAAATCATGAATCATGACCCCGCGTTATATCGCAGGACCGGGACCCAGGACGTACTCATACGTCCTGGGTCCTTAAGAGGTTAATACAGATTTGCCACAAATAAATTCGGACCAAACCACATTTTTGGGAAAATTCGGTGAATCGGCATTATTGAATTTTTCTAAAAATTTGCTCATCTCTAATAGATACCATGCAGAGAGAAAATTACTGATGCGCTGGCTTCGCAAGCTGTTATGTGAGTAGAAATAAAAGAAACAGAAGCAGGACAGCAAGGAAGGGGTTACACTATGCACTGAGCAGCTGTTGCTGCTGAGAATCTGAATGGGTGAGAAAATACACTGCATCACAGTGGTCATACAGCAGTAAGTTCAAAGGTATGAACCCAACAGTGTTGAGCATTATGAGTGGTGGTGCTAAGAAGAAAGCCTTGATTTACCTTTCAGGAACATTTAGGATCATCTTCAGCAGGTAGACAGGATTAAATTGAAGGTACACAGCCCAGGCTTTCTGAAGCTCTCTACTACACATAGCACATACTAAGCCCCTCCCCCACTTCCTGTTTTCTGTCCTGGATGTCTGTTACTAGAGACAGACCTAGCCTAAAAACAGGCAGTGGACAGCACTTTAGAAGCTAGACACCTAGTGGACAAGACTTTAAAGCTTTTTTTTTTTCTGGAGTAAGGAGTCATTTTGAAGTTACAGATCACACAGGCTATCGCATTAAATCTCCTAGAACCTCCATCTTGTTTTTTGTCTTTAATTTTCCAGAACTGTTGTTTTCTATCTGCATAAAACAGATGATTAAGAAGCGTTGCATAAATTGTCACTGACTGTGATTTATCTGATGAATGTTGCTGCTCCAGTTGTACGCCGCCTTGACCGAACCGTGAACGCCAATGATTAATAGAAGGCGCGCAATCAAGATTGCTTTCGGCTTCTGGCGTTCTCAGGTGAACATAAATCAGCTTCTTTCTCCCAATTTAATTTCAGACATTGGTAAGAATAATGTTCAGCACTTTGTGTCAGCGACTTTTTTCCACGTCAGATTACCTTTTGATTCACAGCTTGGGTGATTACCTGTCACCGCTCCGATGGCAGATATAAACTCCGGCACCACCAAAAGTCTTAATTACATTTTATCCGCGGCTGGAACGAAACAACATTAAATGTACATTGTATTTTAAGGTATAAACTTCTCCATGTTATAAAGAAAAAGAAAAAAAAAATGGTAAGAGCACCCGTAAAGTGCATAAAGCAGTGTTTCCCAAACTCTCTCCCTCTTCCCCAGGGGAGAACACCTGTAAAGTGCACACATCATTGCGTTCCCAAACAGGGAACTGGCAGCTGTTGCTAAGCTCAGCATTCCCATACAGTCTTTGGGTTAGTACACAATGGGCACTCTCCCCCACACAGAGCGCCCTTAAAGTGCATAAAACTGTGTGTTCTTCCAAACAGGAAGCCAAGTTGCTAAACTACAACCCTCAGCATTCCCAGACAGCCTTTGGGTTAGTACATTTTGGGAAGAGCACACTTAAAGTACATAAAAATGTGTTTTTCCAAACAGGAAGCCAACAGCTGTTGCTAAACTACAACTCTCAGCATTCCCAGACAGCATTTGGGTTAGTACACTTTGGGAAGAGCGCCCACAAAGTCCATAAAGCAATATATTCCCAAACAGGGAGCCAACAACTGTTGCTAAACTACAAAACTACAACCCACATCATTCCCTAACATCCTTTTGGTTAGTACACTATGGGCACTCTCCACCGGGGAGAACACCCGTAAAGTGCATACAGCAGTGTGTTCCCAAACAGGAAGCTGAAAGATGTTGCTTAACTACAATTCTCATCATTCCCAGACAGCCTTTGGGTTAGTACACTATGGGCATTCTTCCCGGGGCAGAGCTCCCATAAAGTGTGTTACCAAACAGGGAGCCAACAGCTGTTGCTAAACTACAACCCTCAGCATTCCCAGACAGCTTTTGGGTTAGTAGATTTTGGGAGGAGTGCCCACAAAGTCCATAAAGCAATATATTCCCAAACAGGTAACCAACAACTGTTGCTAAACTAAAACTCTCAGCATTTCCAGACAGTCTTTGGGTTAGTACTTTTTGGGAAGAGCGCCCATAAAGTACATAAAGCAATGCTTTTCCAAACAGGGAGCCGACAGCTGTTGCTAAATTACAACCCCCAGCATTCCCAGACAACCTTTGGCTATCTTGGAATGCTGGGGGTTGCAGTTTTGCAACAGCTGTAGGCTCCCTGTTTGGGAGCACACTGCCTGTAAGGGTCTGTTCACATTTTACATTTTTAAACAAAAAATGCTAAA